>NW_026862688.1:0-271919 GCF_026571515.1 Ruditapes philippinarum | reverse complement strand
ATTAAGGTATTGTACACTAGTTAATTAATTTGTTATTGTAGAGATAATTAAATTTGTTGACATGAATATTGTCATGATACTACATAATTATATGGTTGTATTATTATTGTTACATGATATATTGTAGAGGAGGTGGCCATTTATCTATTGTCTGATATTCTGAAGATTTTATTGGAACAACTAAAGTATTAGTTTCAGGTCTAAAACTGAATTATGCCATTGTGCGGAAAATATGGGTTTCTGAATAACGACATAGAAATTTTTTATTTTTATGATGCAATAGCTGTTGACAACCGCCATACGCTCATTTGTCCATTTCAAAATGTTGTTCCAGGGTGTACTGAGTTAAAGTCAGCAAACCTTACAGGAATGTTGGACACCTAGGGTTTGCTTGTGCATTTTTTCAGTATTAGTAGACTTATTGTCTTTGACTAATAGTAAATTTTTTGTTATTTTGTGGTGCAAGCTCAAGAAGTATTTGACCTAGAGTCATGAAACTTTACAGTAATGTTGGTCAGCATGTGTAGTTGTGCATCTGATGTTTTACTTGTTTTTGATTTCTGTTAATATAAAATTGAGGTTTGGAATTCTTGCAGCTCAATATTGGAAAAGATCAAGATGTCGCAACATTGGAAAAATTGCATGTCATTTTTATGTCCGAACCACTTAGTGGGAGGGGAAGTTATGTAGAATTTCCTTTTGTCTGTCCGTATGTCTTATTGTTAGTCAGTAGACTGACAAAATAGTGGAAGAGAAGGCATCTGTGTGCTATGACCACATTAATTTTCTAGTAATTGCTCTCTCTTTCCCCAATTACAACAGTCTTGGTAATCCTGAAATGTTAGAAAAAAGGCATGCAATCAAGAAGGTCTCACTTTTATTTAAGTTGCAAGAACTACAAGGCATGCACTTTTAGTGTATATTTGTTTGCAAAAGGAATTTGACTTAATTGCTGTACATGATTAAGTGTTCCTTAGGGAAATCAAGAGTTTCCTGTTTGATAAACTCATTACAACTGAAAGGAAAGAAAGTTCGTATATTTTTGAGTGTATAGTGAATGATTATTTTTGGAGGAAAACAAATAAATATTTTAAGAGTTGGGATGGGTTGACAGATAGGTATGTACAAGAGATAGAATGTTATATAAACCTAGATGTTGTTATATGTTGTAAGAATATTGTTGAAGCCATATTTGATATTAACGATAGTGTGAATGTTGTTTAAAATAATATGTTCATCTTGAACAGCAGTATAAAAACACAGAAACAATAATGTAAGACGATGTTACAAAGTTTTTAATCAGATGTCACAGGCAACTGATTAAAGGTAGACTCAGTTTACATCAGCATGTGACTGCTATACTTACTGACGTACAACTAAGCAAGATTGACATTTAAATTATATATGTGACATCATATTTGACTTATTGAATGATTATTTCTGAGATAGATTAGTTAGTAAAGATACAAATAACATAATTAATACTTTTACATAATTAATACTTTCAAAATAAAATTAACCAGGGATATCTGGAAAGTTTTGAGACTGACTCTATATATAAAGGAAAATCAATATTTGTGCCTCCACTTTAGTGGCGGGCATTTAGATTTACCCTTGTCCTTCCGTCCGTCCGTTCTCTTTTGTGTTGCACGTAACTCAAAAAGTATTTGACCTAGAGTCATGAAACATTACAGGAATGTTGATCAGCGTGTGCAGTTGTGCACCTGGGTATTTTCGTGTGGATTTATTCAGTATTTTTAGAGTTATTGCCCTTGACTTAGTAAAAATTTGCAATTTTCAACTTGTGTCGCACGTAACTCAAAAAGTATTTGACCGAGAGTCATGAAACTTTACAGGAATATTGATCAGCATGTGAAGTTGTGCACCTGGGTATTTTCTTTTGGATTTATTTAGTATTTTTAGAGTTATTGCCCTTGACTTAGTAAAAATTTGCAATTTTCAACTTTTGTCGCATGTAACACAAAAAGTATTTGACCTAGAGTCATGAAACTTTACAGGAATGTTGATCAGCATGTGCAGTTGTGCACCTGGGTATTTTATTTTGGATTTATTTAGTATTTTAGAGTTATTGCCCTTGTAAAAATTTTCAATTTTCAACTTGTGTCGCATATAACTCAAAAAGGATTTGACCTAGATTCATGAAACTTTACAGGCATGTTGATCAGCATGTGTAGTTGTGCACCTGGGTATTTTTGTGTGGATCTATATAGTATTTTTAGAGTTACTGTATTTCCCTTGACTTAGTAAAAACCGTTTCAGTATGTTGTTATTTGTTCCTTGAGTGCTTGAGTTAGAATCAACAAACTTTACAGGAATAATGATCAACATCACTTAATTACAGGAATTCATCAACATCACTGTGAAGCTATATGCACCTTGGACTTTGAATGTGGATTTTTTTCAGTTTTGTTAGAGTAATTGCCCTTGACTTACAGTAGTATAAATTTGCAATTTTCAATTTGTTTATGCATAGCTCAAAAAGTATTTGACTTGTAGGCCTGAAAGTTTACAAGAATGTTGGTCAGCATGTGTACTTATGCACCTTGGGGTTTGCTTGTGGATTTATTCAGTATTTGTAAAGTTCTTGCCCTTAGTAAAAGATTTTTAGTTTTCAACTTGTGGCACATGTAGTCCAAAAATATTTGACAGAACAGTGGTGTGTTGGGGCACCCGTGTCCTATGGACACATTTCTAGTTTGCTATAATATGACATATATATTATAACACATATATTTTCCATGAATTAAGTTTCAACAATGCGAAACAAGAATTTCATTACCTACACATAAATATATTACAGAGCACTTTGACAAATAGATGTGACATCACTGTCCCTTCATTTCAATAAAATTTCAGTCAAGTCCCTTAAAGCAAAACAATCTCATTACAAACATGGATATAATTTTTCCCTATAAAATAAAAAAAAACCCAAAGTGTTCTGATCAATGTGGGATCAGTTATTATGGAAACAGACTAATATATAATACAATAAAACCTGATAAAAAGAAGTTATTATAAAAATGATCCTATAAGTCTCACAACTTTCAACATATCCTTGTTAATATGAATATATTTTATTATGAAACTAGGATATAAATGTTTACTTTCTATGAATATAAATTCTGATTTTTGTGTTGCTGTGTAATTGCTTTGATTTGCTCTTAAAAATAAAAACAATGGGGCAATATAAATTATTTATTTGCAAGCAGAATATGAATGATTATATTCTCTACATGGAATTGTGCTGTTTTATGTGTTTCTCTCTCTTTCTCACCATAATTATAATTCTTAGACTGTAGAGCGGTTAATAGCAGACAAAATTCCTGCCAGATGATATGATTGGATAGAATCAAATATCAAGTTATTATAGGCTACAAAAAAGTGTGTCTGTCAATTTTTTCCAGAAAATGTTCTGTGACATTTTGTATAAAAATTGTAATTTACATTGATCAAGATATTGTATTTGTTTTTATCCACCTAGTGTCTAAAATGGAGTTGTCAGCTTCAATTGTAATCAATAAGGGATGTAAAGGTGCCATTTGAAGCTGGTGACCCAGCAATATAGAGCACAAAGATCAAAGCCTGACCTGACTCTGTACAGATATCAAAGGCTGTTTTCTGTTTTTGATTGAGGGAGCAAATTTAAGGATACCATGTTATAATGAGGTGTGATGGCAAATACAAATATTTAAACAAATCTTTGGTTTTTATTTTATATATATTTTAAATATCTACCATCGCAGTATCAAGAAATCAGATGGAGATAATAATTGGTATAATTAACTGTCTCAAGATTTAATAATTCACAAATCTTTGCTGCTAATGATAAATAGCAAAGTTATGTTTAAATACTTATACTAATATTTCTACTAATCAGTATAATAGCTTACTATGTTTTTATTTCAGTGAACCAAGTCTTTCAGAGAAGCAAGCCTATGCTGATTCACTGGTCAAACTTCAAGCTGCAGAGAAATATTTAGGACGTGCCTACTGTGTTCTTGTGCTAGGACTTGGTTTAGAAGAGCAACATCATATGTCATGTGGAATGTATGTTTGTCTTTCTCTTTGACTTACTTAATCATAGTGGTGTGATTGAACATAAATTTTTAAACTACTGAAAGCTAACAATCTAACGAAATGTAAACAAAACAATTACTGTCGAAATGTTTTTATAACTGTTTCTTATTGCCAGACCAGGCCTTTGGTCACAAAATGTGTTTGTAGATAAAAAAATTGTTTGTTTCTTTCAATTCTGTCTTTTATATTATACTTACAAATGTTAGATGTATGATTATCTATTTATAGATCAAGAGTTTCATCAACAGACAAGGACAGGGCTATGTTTGAGGTCAGTAATTAGTCTATTTACAGTAACTGTAGTTTAATATCTTGTTTACTTTTCAGTCTATATAATTGCTGTAAAATAACATTTTTATTGATAAATAGAAAACACAATGTAAATAACATCCTCATTCTGTAAAATGACCATGGTAAATAATATATTCCAAATTTTTTTTCATCAAAATGTTGTATGTATTATGTAACAGACATTAAAGCTGCATGCCTCCAGATGAGCCAAACTATTTCAATAAAATCAATATTGAGAAAAATGCACTAAAGTTTTAAGAAAGGTTAAAACATTCAAAGTCCAAGTTATATTTTACATGTTATGTGCGGTTTAACACTGATTTTGCAGTATTTTATCACCATATTTCTACTGCGTTACTAACGCAGTAAGGGCTGTTTTTGCATATGTTGGCCACTTTTTGGTAATATTCGTGGATTGTAAGTGCCGATTGCAATATGTAAATTACTTTATTTGTTCACCTCACATTATTTTACTTTTAAATACATTTTCAAAATTTTTATGAAAATTAACATGAATCTGGATGCGTGCTGCTTTAAACTGTAATTGTACCAGTTTATCATTTTGACTACCTTATATTCTACTTCTTTTTTTTGCTAATTAATTTATCTTACATAAGATCTGAAGCTTTTACTCTGATTGTTTAAATTGAAATTTATTAACAATTTTAAGTAAATATAGCCAGTTTCATGTGATAACAGAAAATTAAGAAAAATTGTACATCCAAGAACAGGAACCTTCCAATATACTCATAGGCTCAAAGTAAACTCATTAGGCCAACTCTTTATTACTTTTTGACAAAGTAATATACTTTTTGACAAAGTAATATAGTTATGCTCCTGTTTAACTTGATTAACGTTAACTTTAATAGCTTTGAAACCAAAACATGTTTAAAAATGGCTTGCAGAATGACCTGGCTCTAAATTGGTACTATAGAATAGTCATAATTGTTGCTATCATTGTAATATTAATATATTTACTCCTTCATTTCAGACTCTGTATTCTTTTTGTACATTTGTGGTATGGATCACATTTAGACGAAAGGATTTTGAAGCTGTTAAAAAAGAAGTGGGAAGGTAAGCATATAATGAAATGGCAAAAAGCAATTTGTTTGATAGGTTTTACAGTTAGAAAAAAATTTCATTTTGTAATGACAGCTATACTGAATATTCTTAAATGTGTATGCTGACAACAAAAATAAATGATAACTGCTGTACATGCTTTGTACTAAGATAGAATTGCACTGTACTTGGCACTACATATAACTTAAGTAGTGCAGTGTGAAATAAAAAAACTTTATCGAAAATGTCAAATGGAAAGATTGGCAGATTAAAGGTTGAAAATACCTGCACATAAAATCATGAATGACAGCATTCTCTATGGAGTGTAACAAGTTTGTTAAATTAAGAATTCATTAAGGGAAATTTTACACTCAGAAGTAGATGAGAAGTTAAAGCATTTTACATTCATAGCGAAGAAGGTTAATAGTTTGTAAATTAGCTTTAACATTAAAACATGATTTTGTGGTGTGCAGAACACATTATGGTAATATCTACATATCTCTACTACATTTAACAAATGCATTGTGATGTAGGGAAGATTTCTGCCTGTTAAACTAATGAATGTTGTTTTCTTTATTTTAGAATGTTACGATCAGATACATTTAATCCAGCAATAAGGGTTAAGAATGCGCCAGAAGGTAATGTACCAGTAAATCTACTTCATTGACATCATTTCCTAATTTACTATGCACTGAATGTAAATGATGCATACTGAAAGGCTTGCATTTAATGGAGAGATTAACACTTTATTATATAAGCATCAATTGTTTTAAATCCTTTTATTATTGCAATTTTTTGTATGATGAAAATACTGATGAAGGAATTAACACAGATTGTCTGTTAATTAACATATTGATATCAAGAGCATCTACGTAATATGTAACAATATGTGGAACTTATAAATGTGTGTTCAATGTTCATATTTACTGGAACTATGATATCTGGTAAATCAATTAATAAGAGATATAAGTAGATCATTTTATTTGATATAAAGAAATTCCTTAACTATAATTCAACTTACGTACAAGGCTTTCTGAATACATTTAAACTATTCAACACCTGTTATAATCAAATGAAGATATGTTCATATTTTGGAAGCATTATGTAATACATATATATGTAGTGATGACTTCCCTGTCTCACGTTTTGTAATAACTTTCAGAGAAAGAAACAGAGAAAAAAGAAGAGAAGTCTGGTGAAGGAAAAAAGGAAATTAAAATCGAGAAGAAGATAACACCTGCTGAGTAAAGACGACTACACCCGTGGGTTTAATTTGTAAAAACACTAATTATAAGATTAGAATAACAAAGCATGCCATAAACATTTGAGATTTACAATTAGATCATGATCAATGTACCAACTAATTTCTTTCAAATCATGATTTTTACATGGGTGTGTTACAAAAACGTGCTTTTGTGAATCTGTTTTATTTTTTACGTTTCAGGAAAAGACCAGCTATCAAGTCTATTATACAGTAAGTGAAGTATTATTAATGTGAAAGTTAGATATGGTAATTGGATGACTGTGAGATATAATCAACAAACTTGCACATATTCTTAAATGCTGCAAGTCAGAAAAAAATTCTATCTTTCTTATTTTTTTTCCCATTGAATAAATTATGAAACAATACATCCCACACTAGAGTAATCTACCAAACATTCATTAGGATGATTTTGTTCACAATTACAAATTTTTTCTAGAATAACAAGAACTCCAAAGGAGTAACAATTGTGATTGTTTAAGGTTCATTATTTGATAGATTTTTATTAGTGACTTGAAGTATGTCATTTTATATGTTTAGATCCATAGCATCAACACCATTGTTATGCCCCCACAATGTGGGAGCATATAGCGTTGCACTTGTCCGTCCGTCCGTCAGTCCGTCCGTCCGTACGTCCCGAAATCTTGTGAACGCAACTCCTCTTAAACCGGATGGCAGATTTTGCTTAAACTTACAGGGATGAACAACCTTAATGTGTAGATGGTAGTAAAGGAAGGAATTTTTTGCTGCGACCAAATTTAACAGAATTATGGCCCTTTGTTGATTTTTTCACTAGATACTATGTAGAAATTTTGTGAACGCAACTCCTCTTAAACCTGTTGGCAGATTTTGCTTAAAACTTACAGGGATGAACAATCTTAATGTGTGGATGGTAGTAAAGGAAGGAATTTTTGTTGCGACCAAATTTAACAGAATTTATGGCCCTTTGTTGATTTTTTCACTATATACTATGTAGAAATTTTGTGAACGCAACTCCTCTTAAACCGGATGGCAGATTTTGCTTAAACTTACAGGGATGAACAACCTTAAGGTGTAGATGGTAGTAAAGGAAGGAATTTTTGCTGCGACCAAAAATTTTACAGAATTATGGCCCTTTGATGATTTTTTCACTATATACTATGTAGAAATTTTGTGAATGCAACTCTTCTTAAACCGGATGGCAGATTTTGCTTAAACTTCCAGGGATGAACAACCTTAATGTGTAGATGGCAGTAAAGGAAGGAATTTTTGCTGCAACCAAATTTAACAGAATTATGGCCCTTTGTTGATTTTTTCATTATATACTTTGTAGAAATTTTGTGAACGTAACTCCTGTTAAACCGGATGGCAGATTTTGCTTAAACTTCCAGGGATTTACAACCTTAATGTGTAGATGGTAGTAAAGGAAGGAATTTTTGCTGCGACCAAATTTAACAGAATTATGGCCCTTTGTTGATTTTTAGTTTTCAACTTGTGGCACATGTAGTCCAAAAAATATTTGACCTAGAGCCATAAGATTGACAGAACAGTGGCGTGTGGGGGCATCCGTGTCCTATGGACACATTTCTAGTTTATTTTATGTTCTCATAACATATTTAATACCATCTTTATGATATGTAGAGATTTATTTTGCATATATTTGTTTTTTCAGTCAGAGATCACCTGCTATTGTAGCAATACTGCCCTCCCCTAAAGAAGAAGCTCACTGGTTGTTCAAGACACGCAAGTAAGAAATTCCTTCTGATCTCTGACATTCAGCCTATTTTAGCTCGACTATAAGAAGTATATGGAGAGCTGTCCTACTCGCCCCGGGGTCCACGTCCAGATTTCAGATTAAAGTTTTGGTGCAGTAAAATATTTTTCACTATAAGTTTTTAAGGTATCAACATTAAACTTGAAATATATGTTCCTCATCATCAACCACATCTTATGTGATAAGGTTCATAACTTTAGCTAGCACCAATATTTTCAGATTATCTCCCCTTGAACTTAGAATTTTCCTTATAAAATACTATTTTTATCCCCCGCCGAAAATTTTCGGCGGAGGATATAGAAATAGTCTCCGTCCGTCCGTCCGTCCTTCCGTCCGAAATTTTTGTCCGGAGCATATCTCTAAAAGTATTTGAGTTATCAGCTTGAAACTTCATAGGTGGATAGACCTCATTGAGGAGGAGTGCAGTGCACAAGAATGATAACTCTACCTTGCATGATTTTTGAGTTATTGCCCTTTGTTATTTTTCAAAATTGATTTTTGTCCAGAGCATAACTCCAAAAGCCTATGAGATATTAACATGAAACTTCATAGGTGCATAGATCTCACTCAGGAGGTGTGCAGTGCACAAGAATGATAACTCTTCCTTTCATAATTTTTGAGTTATTGCCCTTTTGTTATTTTTTCATACCTAATTTTTCACCTGAGTGGAGCATTAACTCAAAAAGTGTTTGAGATATCAACATCAAATGTCATAGAAGGATAGATCTTATTGAGGAGGAATGTTGTGCGCAAGAATGATAACTCTTCCCTATACATTTTTTGAGTTATTGCCCTTTGTTGTTTTTTTTTCATGCTATTTTGTCCAGAGCTTATCTCAAAAAGTATTTGAGGTATCAACTTGAAACTTCATAGGTGGATGGATCTCATTGAGGAGGAGTGCAGTGCTAAAGAATGATAACTCTACCCTGCATTATTTTTGAGTTATTGCCCTTTGTTATTTTTCAAAATTAATTTTTGTCCAGAGCATAACTCAAAAAGCCTTTGAGATATCAAAATGAAACTTCATAGGTGCATAGATCTCACTCAGGAGGTGTGCACTGCACAAGAATGATAACTGTACCTTTTATAATTTTTGAGTTATTGCCCTTTGTTATTTTTCATACTTAATTTTTCAATTCAATTTTTTTCTCAAAAAGTATTTGAGGTATCAACTTGAAACTTCATAGGTGCATAGATCTCACTCAGGAGGTGTGCACTGCACAAGAATGATAACCTACCCTGCATTATTTTTCAGTTATTGCCCTTTGTTATTTTCAGCCATCAGTATTCACATAGGTTTCAAATCTGTAATCACTATAGCCATCAGTTTTCATTACCAAAAGACCTCTTAAAATGGAATTATTCTGCTCTACTACATATACATTCTTCCAATGAGCAAACACATTCGGCGGGGGATGGCCATGTTGACATGGCTCTTGTTTACTCTTACTTCTTTATTTCTTAAGGGATAAACTTCATACTTCAAATATATGTTCCTTATCATCAACCACATCTTATGTGACAAGGTTCATAACTCTAGCACCAATATTTTCAGATTTATCTCCCAATGAACTTAGAATTTTCCTTAAAAAATATTATTTTTTACTGTTACTTATTTATTTTTTAAGGGATCAACTTCATACTTCAAATATATGTACCTTATCATTAACCACATGTTATGTGACAAGGTTCATAACTCTAGCACCAATATTGCAAGAACTATCTCCCCATAAACTTAGATTTTTTTACTAGAAAAAATTTATTTTTAACTATAACGTTTTTAGTTTTAAAGGTATTTACCTCAAACTTCAAATACTTATTCCTTATCATCAATTACATTTTATGTGACAGGGTTCATAACTCTTGAAGCAATATTTACAGATTTTCTCTCTTTGAACTTAGGATTTTCTTTAACAAATATTATAACTTCTTTACTTTTTAAGGTATCTACTTCAAACTTCAAATATATATTTCTTATCATTATACACATGTTGTGTGACAAAGTTCAAAACTCTAGCATGACTATTTCCAGAATTATTCCCCTTGATCTTGGAATTTATGTTAACAATGTTATTTTTTTCCCTATAACTTAATACATAATTATACATAATTGATTTCTTTTCATAGTTTTGTCTTCCTTACTGCGCCCAGTATTTTATTAGTCGAGCTCCGCTGTCTCCTGTGACAGCTCTTGTTGTATCATAACTAATGTTTTAGTGTAAGATTTGTTTTCACTTTAAAAAATTGCAAGTTGGAAGTTTACAGATGTTTCCAGTAACCACATTTACCTGAAGTTGACATCATTGACAAATGGAGTTGCATGATGTATATAGGGATCACTTCTCCGTCGTCTGTCTGTCCGTCTGTCTGTCCGTCTGTCCGTCACAAAACTTGTCCGGACTACTCCTCATAAACTACTGGTGCAATTTCATCCAAACTTTACAGGAATGATCAGTACCAAGTCTAGTTGTGCATATTGTCAGCATTTTCCGGTTCAATGATTTTTGTCAGAGTTATGGCCCTTTAATAATTTTTAATTTTAAAGTTTGTCCGGACTACTTCTCTTATACCACTAATGCAATTTCAATGAAACTTTACAGGATTGATCTGTAGCTCAAGTCCTTGCGCATATTGCACGGGTTTTCCGGTTGAATGATTTTTGGCCTAGTTATGGCCCTTTGATAAAAAGGTGTTTTTTTCTGTGTGTTGCCAGATACACAAAAGCTTGTCTGGACTACTCCTCATAAAATACTGGTGCAATTACATCCAAACTTTACAGGAATGATCAGTACCAAGTCTAGTTGTGCATATTGTCAGCATTTTCCGGTTCAATGATTTTTGTCAGAGTTATGGCCCTTTAATAATTTTTAATTTTAAAGTTTGTCCGGACTACTTCTCTTATACCACTAATGCAATTTCAATGAAACTTTACAGGATTGATCTGTAGCTCAAGTCCTTGCGCATATTGCACAGGTTTTCTGGTTGAATGATTTTTGGCCTAGTTATGGCCCTTTGATAAAAAGGTGTTTTTTTTCTGTGTGTTTTCAGATACGCAAAAGCTTGTCCGGACTACTCCTCATAAACTACTGGTGCAATTTTATCCAAACTTTACAGGAATGATCAGTACTAAGTCTAGTTGTGCACTGTCCGTCTGTCTGTCACAAAATTTGTCCCAACATGAAATTGGCCATCATGAGGCGACACATGTGATTACTGATCGCTCTTGTTCAGTCAAGTGAACAGTTGAATTTTTATGTTTTATAGTTGGGATTCTACTACATTAACTCTTTGTTGTCGCTTTTTATAGTAAAGTTTATGAACAATAAGCTATATTATAATATTTTCAGCTTACTTGGTAAAATGGATAATGAGAAAGACAAAGAAGACAGTGAAGATGATGATGATCCAAACAAAACAATCTTTGTCATTGACAAAAGAAATTTTAAGTATGTCACTTGATATATCTACAATTATACACTACTCTTACTTTTCAGTGTAGTTTCGTTTAAGTGATGATAAAACATCAAAAGAAATCATTTTATTTTGCCAATTATATAAACTTAAATTAAATTGAGGCTCTGATATTAAATAATGATAATAATAAGATATTATTTATTCACACATTTAAATGTTAGATATGTAAGATTTGTAAGTATAAATTTATAAAGCTTAAACTGTAAGGAATAAATTAAGTCATAGAGACTGCATGTTAAAGTTTGATGAGTTGTTATATTTAGATATTTAATGAATGGAGACTTTATGTTGTTTAGAATTGGTATATTGGGCGACTCCCTTAGTCAGTATAACTCAGTGACATTGTCACCAATGGGAGCAGAAAATGAGGATGAGGACAATGAGGGTGAAGATGGGGAACAGAAACAGGCTGATGATAATACTGCCGATAAACCTCAAACTGGTAATTTATCCTTGGTGTCCTTATTGAAAATATTATAAATTATGATATTTTACTGTGTAAATCATTATGATGTCAAGAATGAGCAATCTGTTATTGTCAATGCTCTAATCGGAAGTAAATACTGTTGTTGTTAATTTGTATGAAGATGAGAAGTGTACCAAGAACCTAAGATATGTTGGTTAATTGTTACATTTTAGCACAAAGTCCTCAGAGGTGAGCTTTTGTTATAAACCATTGTAATCCATAATTAATTTAACTCATCCTTAAGCAATATGGTTGACATTTACCAAACTTCACGGGACTAGATATAATCCTTAGTTGGAACGCTACAAAAGTTGCATAGATGGTTATAGTTTGATGCCTAAAAAGCTCATATGGTAAAAAATGGAACAGAATATGCTTACTTTCAAAATCTTTTCTCAAAATCCACAGCTTAGATATATGACATAACATTATCTAATGGTGTTCTTGATCATGCCCCTAAGAGTCAAAATTGTTCCTGTCCTAGAGGTTACTTAATTAACAAAGATAAATATAGGAAAATGCATTTAAATTCGCTTGTGGGAAACTGCATAGTCTACTGCAAGATATTTGGCAACATTGCTTAGTTGGCAGCTATAAAAGATTTATAAATCATGGGCCTTAAATCAAACCTTGCCTATTTATGACCTTTCCTAGCAGTAGATCTCGTGTGTGCGATCTCGGCCAATATTGTCACTCTCTAGTGTATAGTTCTGAAAGAACATCATACAAATAAGGACTAATGTTAGAAATTTGGAAATAATATGACAACACAAAACAATAATTCACAGTCCAAAATATTTTTACATATTTGAAACTATGGAATATTTAGAAAAACCAATCTAGAGATATACTAAATAATGAAAAATGTCATGATAGAGCTACATTACACTTCCCTTTAGTACTAAGCAAATGCATATGTTGGTTGTGAAGAAAAACCTTTCAAGCATAAAAAAACGGGGAAAAAACATTGATTATTCAATTATTTTAATCTTTTCAATGTACATTTTTGTACTAATGCAAAATAGTATAGATGTTTATTATGTTATTTCTTGATATTATTTACAGACAGAGGTATGAGTCGTACACAGACAGCAGTGTCTGAGGCAGTCACAGATGCTTTTACTGAGGACTGAGATTTGTTTATATTTGTCTCAAAATGGAGAAAGAGAACTGTAAAATATTTTTTTAAAAAACATTCCAAGCTATAAGTGATATATTATTAAAAAAAAGAGTTTGATTATCCGTCCTATATTGTTGTCTGTGATAAAATTATTTCACTTGTTGCATTTAAGCTATTTCTTGATTTACTATTGTACATTATAATTTACATTGAACTCTGTTAGGTTGTAGATATTACCTCAAAAAATAACAAATCTACCTTTGTAGACAATAAAGTTGTTACGTTTTTTGCCTTTATTGATAAGACTTTGTACGTCACTATTCAAAATGCACTGTAGTACATATATTTTGAATTACTTAACCAAATTTCAATAAAACTTGATTTAATAGATAGTTCACAGTTGATGCATATTGAATATAGTGATATTTTTTTCTTTGTATGAAATATTTTATACAGATTTTTCCTCGTGAAATGTAAAAGCCAACAACCCAAATATATGTTCCCACAAATAAAGAACAAGATAATCGCTTTGCATTACATGGTGCTGCCAAGGAAAATTATCTTATTGGCGAGCACTTGTTACCTGATGATGATGGTTATCTATATGTTAGGACATGATTTGTTGCCAATCAAATAATTATGAACATTAACTTACGAGTTTTCAGCAGGAAATTTATCTGCAACAACTTAGATACTGGATAAAAGTTTTGGTATACATTATATATTTTAGAACTATGCTGTTGTTGTAAAATGTCAGTGGCCAAATTTCACACTTTATATTATTATAATTATTGAGTTTTGTTCCAATAAAACTTAAAATAATATGTTGTTTTCCATTTTTATGTCACCGCATATAGCGATTCACCTGTGTGTTTGTATGTATGTGTGTTCTATAGGTTACAAAGTAAACTTAAAAAATCTTCTTGTGAAAAACCACTAGTCCAATTTCAACCAAACTTGGCAGGATTGATCCTTGGGTGAAGGGCTTCCAAAGTTGTTCAAAGAATTTTATTCCATGCAGAAATCTGGTTGCCATGGCAACCAAAAGGAATTATAAGAATAAATTTAAAAAATCTTCTTGTAAAGACCCACAAGGCATAGAGCATAGATATTTTGCATAAGGCATTGTCTGGTAGACCTCTACCGAGATTGTTCAAATTATAGCCCTGGGGTCAAAATTGGCCCCGCCCCGGGGGTCTTTGTTTTTTACTATATGTACATATAGTAAAAACTTAAAATACCTTCTGGTCTGAAGGTACAAGGCTTATAGCTTTGATATTTGGTATATGATATCATCTATAGGTACTCTACCAAAGTTAATCAAATTTTGCCTTTAGTGTCAAAATTAGCCCCGCCCCGTTCAGTATGTACACATAGTAAAAACAGAAACTAAAACAAATGTTTTCTGAATTGGAGAAAGCTACAGCTTAGATATTTGACATGAAATGTTGTTTGGTAGACCTGTATCAAGATTGTTTGAATTAAACCCATGGGTCAAAATTTTGCCTTGCCCAAGGGGACAGTGACTTACTTTCTTGACCTTTGATGTACAGCCATGAAATTTGGACTATGTGCACAGTTTTAGTTGTAAAACTGAACTTTGATATCAGGTGACCTAAATTTTGATGATGTGACCTATATGTACTTTCTTGTCCTTTGATGTGCAGCTATGAAATTCGAACCATGTGCACAGATTAAGATGTAACGTGAACTTTGATATCAGCTGGCCTAGATTTTGATAAAGTGTCTTACTGTGTTGACCTTTGATGTACAGTCATGGAATTTTGGCCATGTGAACTATGACCTTCACCACCAAATTCACTAGACTCAACTGCATTGATAGATTCATACTCTGATCTTTTATTTGAATAACAATAGATTTAACAACTAATCTGATAATAAGACTTAGATAGGTCAGGGATCTATGCATTATGACAATCTTCAATTGTATAGAAACAAAAAAATTCTGTTCCTACATTACTATTTAGTGTTGTACATGTATTAATGCGGTGGCATAGCATTTTCACAAATGCAATCTTGTTTTATTCTACATTTATTTATTTAATTCCATCAATTTACTACATCAAAACATGCAAATAAATACTATACACAAAGTAAAAAATACATTGCCACTCATATGACGAATTTTAAGAGACTTGTATTACATAAACATTTTACTAAAAAAACTATTTACATATTTCCAAAGCTAAGAAGCAGACGCCAATCATAACATTAAACTGATATAAGTATGAAAAAGCCACTATAAAATTCTAGAAAAAAACGCTAAAAATTGAAATTGCTCAATTCGATTTGATTGTAGGTGAACCAATAAGAATCTACCTCTTAGGAGTTATTACGAAATACAAATAGCAATTAAAAAAGAATTACTTTATTTGGAAAGATAAAAATTTCGTCTGTTTAAAACATTGTCTTAATAAGAGAGTGATTTGAAAAAAAAATCAGCTTAATAATATCTTGCATGTTATTGAAGTTTGAATCAACTGACAGAGCAGTATTTAATTGTTTGATTCTAATATTATCAAAGTGCAGTCGAAAATAGCATGAGTTTCAGTTTCAATAATATGAGATGTTATGTAATGTCCATATGCAGTGAATAAGCATAACTTCCTTAACTTGATATAACATCTGTACAGGTGAGAATGCTTATTATCATTTTTAAATTCCCACCACCAGTACAGTTGTATAAGAAAGCAATGGTGAAAATCGGTTTATATGACAGTCCATTAGATCGTTTGAGCCATATATGACTATTTGTGTGCACTAGTCATTATCACCATTAAAATTACACGAAAGCTTTGTTTCAAACAAGTACTGACTTTTACACTTTCCCACAACAAAATAGAGAAAATAAGAATCCCTAAAGAAAGCCCAACACGGCAAAATTGAAAATGTTGCAGGCTCGGTTTGATTGAGCCTGTTCATGGACGGTACTGTCAAGTGCAAACTACCGTCCACGCCCCCTAGCACCTAATCTATAATTTATACTTTTTCATCTGTTTTTGTTTTTTCCTGTTCCCTTTTTCTAGATTTTTTAAATGATAAATTATAATAATCATAGAAAACACATAGTACAGATTGTTTATATTGTCCGGTGCTTTGGTCATGCTGTATGTTAATAAATAGTGTATACTGAAACGTTATTGGATGTTTATTCTTAGAAGTTGTTTAGATGATAAAGATCTTTTGATGAAATTATTAGAAAAAACTGTATTAACAATAACATAACAGAATGAAATATGCATCTGAATGGAATTTTTGTTACAAATATTTTTTTCTCATTAATCTTAGGTAGTTATATTGCATTTCACAATTATATTGCATTCAGAGGGCAGTCTATTTATTTGTTTATTTTTTACAGGGTAGCTCTAAATATAAACATGTTTTTTATATTACTTGTACATATTAGTGTTTTGTTAAAATGGGTTTGTTTGTTGTATGCAAAATGACCTGTTACAGTATGGCTTTTTATATAGAACTTACTTACAGATGAATTTTGATAATGGCAGAAATTAAAATTGTTACATATAATTGTAGAGGTTTACATGATCCGAAGAAAAGAACTGATGTTTTTGATTTTTTAAAAGCAAAATGTAATGCTGATATTGTCTGTCTTCAAGATGTACATTTTACGTCCAATATGAAAAAGCATTTATATTCTCAATGGAATGCTGAATGTTATTTTAGTTTTGGTACTTCTAATGCCCGTGGTGTGGCCATTTTGTTTCAAAAGAAATCTAGATATGAAAGTACATCAGATGTTTGCTGATGATAATGGTAATTACCTTGTTCTTGATCTTACACTTAATTCTAAAAAAGTTCACATTAGTTAATATATATGGCCCAAATATAGACATGCCTGAATTTTATGACCACATTTTTCAAATTATTGATAATCTAGAAAATGATTCGTATATATGTTGTGGTGACTTCAATCTTGTATTAAATACTAACCTTGATTATTACAATTATAAATCAATGGATAATAATAAGAAAGCTAGAGATTTACTTCTTCAAAATATTAATAGTCGACATTTATTTGACCCGTTTAGAGAATGTAATAAAGATATTAGACAGTATACATGGCGTCGGACAAGTCCGACACAGCAGGCTAGGTTAGATTTCTTTTTGATTACTGAGGATTTTTTTACCTCAGGTAAGGAGTTGTGATGTAGGTCTTAGCTATAGATCAGATCATTCTATTGTAACACTTAGTTTAGATCTTAGCAATGTGCCTCATGGTAAAGGTCTCTGGAAATTCAATAACTCTCTTTTATATGATAAAGAATATTTGAATATTATTAATGAAAAAATTGAAGAAATAAAAAAACAATACTGTTTACCTGTATATAATATAGAAACTATTGAAAATATTAGCAATAGTGAACTATCATTTGTTATTGATGACCAGTTATTTTTAGAAACTCTGTTGATGGAAATAAGAGGAAAAACTATTTCTTATGCAAGTTTTAAGAAAAAGAAAACCAAATCTAGAGAGGATGATTTAATATCACAGATTACAGATTTAGAAAAAAATTCAAATGATCCTGGAAATGTTAGATTATTAAACTTGCAAAAAGAATTGGAAACAATAAGACAAGACAAAATTAAAGGTAATTTAATACGCTCTAGAGCAGAATGGATTGATAATGGTGAAACACCAACTAAATATTTTTGTAATCTTGAAAAATATAACTATACTTCAAAAATCATTCCTTTTTTGGAAAAAACTAATGGTACCATTATATATGAGCAGTCAGAAATTTTAAAAGAAAGTGAAATTTTTATGAAACATTGTATACAAAAACTGATTCTCCTGATGATTTTAATATGGAAGAGTTCTTAGGCAACATAACTGTCCCAAAATTGAGCAGAAATCAAGCAGATTCGCTAGAAGGTCTCTTTACCTTGAGGAAATTTCAGAAACACTTAAGAATATGAAAAATGACAAAAACCCAGGGTCTGATGGTTTTACATCAATTTTTTTTAAAGTTTTCTGGAAACAAATTGGACATTTTGTTGTCAGAAGTATTAATTATTCTTTTATTAAAGGTGAATTATCACTTACCCAAAGGCAAGGTATAATTACCTGTATCCCGAAAGAAAACAAACCAAAACAATATTTAAAAAACTGGCGACCAATAACTTTATTGAATTATACTTTAAAACTAGCCTCAGGCACATTAGCCCAAAAGACTTAAGTCAGTTTTAAATTGTTTGATAGATACAGACCAAACAGGATTTCTAAAAGGAAGATTTATCGGAGAGAATATACGATTAGTCTACGATATAATGAATTATTTAGAAGAAAAAAGAATGCCAGGACTATTAGTAATGATTGACTTTTGAAAAAGCATTTGATACACTTTCTTTTGATTTTATAAATAAGACTTTTGAATTCTTCAATTTTGGCCCAATGTTTAGAAAAATGGATATCTCTTTTTATACAAATACTGAAACTGCTGTCCAAATGAATGGATTTTTGTCTAACTTTTTTAAAATAGGGCGTGGTTGCCGTCAAGGAGACCCAATCAGTCCTTATATTTCATCTTATGTGCCGAAATATTAGCCATCAAAATAAGAACTAATAAAAATATAAAAGGTATACATATCAACGGAACAGAGTATAAGATTTCACAGAATGCTGATGATACCTGGCTTTGATTGTTGGAGGATGGGTCGTGATCAGGGGTCTTTTAAAATTGGTACGCTTGATATTTTACATGAATTTTCTATTATTTCTGGATTAAGAGTTAACTTTGAACCCACCACACCACACTGTACCAATCGCGCCATTCGCGCGCTCTCTTCACAAACTCACTACCCCGCCCACTACGACTCTCTCCAATAACACCCCTACGGCTGCGCAAACACTTCAACTCTTCGCGGCGTCGCTCACCACCTCACCTTCAGCACTCTCACCTCTCGACTGCTTTCACATAACCTATATGAACGTGTGACTAGAGTACTAATAGACGACTAGACATTTGCAGTCTATAAGCTCGGACAATTTATACATATAGGAAGAATATCGCTGGAAAGAATCAAAAACATTATATGCACGGAGATGATAGCTGGTGTATCGAGAGTAAAAGTATAGCGGCTTTAACAACCTATGGTAGTAGAAAATGAGATACTAGCGAGCATAGTTAAATAAGATACATCTTGTTCAATATAAGGCTATACTCTATATTTAGGACTATTCGTTAATGTATATTATATCATCTGACAAGGTCTCAAAATCTCAAAATTCTACATAAATATTTTAAAGGAAATAAGTAACATGTTTTTATGATTTTGTGTTAGAGCAAAAGTGAACCTTTAGTCAAATGATTATTATAGATCTTCTGTCTTAGTCGCGTTGTATAAAAGAATTATAGAAGGTGCTAATAAAGTTGGTTGAGAATGTCCTATATTATGATTGAGGTGCATAAATAGTTTGCGTCTACATTGAATAAAGTTTAAAACTTATCAGAATAGAGAGGAATGAAGGTAATTTATTAATTCTAGAATATAGTATGAATAAAAATGGTTATCACCATTAGTTACTAGTTTTTTTAGTTATCAACTTTTTATACATTTTAATGAGAACTTATTTAATTGTATGGAGAAGTTTTTATATATTATATGCTAATTACTAATGTTAATTGTGTAATCATTTATATGATAAACTATTCATTTGGATGAGATGCTCAGTTTGACATGCTTAGTAAGAAGTTGCTATAGACAGCTCACTGTATGCTTAGTGTAAACTGATACTTAGTGGCCACATTAGGATAATTTGTAGTATATTGAAATAATAGCTACTTGTTTTCTGAATAACCAATTGACTCACTATTTTGAGGCGCAATGGAGTGAGGAGAGAGACATCTATTTTTATAAAAACAATAGCTATTAGTATAAGAGAGTAATAAAGGGATCAATAAGAAGTAACATTAATGAGAGATGAGAGAAATAGCGGTTCACTTGATATAAGTAGAGATAGATAATATGGAAAAGCTAAGATTGTAGACATTGAAAGTAAACATTATCTATTCCATATAATACAATGAAATTACACAAATATCATATGTGCTTCAGAATGAGTATAACATGTAGTGTATTATTATTAAAATCTAAATAGTTTATTGTTTATATATTTTAGACAATCATAATATAAGAGCTTCACCTATATACTTGATTCACGCCACGAATTATATCATTTGTTTTGTTGAGTTATAAAAAGACTTATTACATAATTGTATTAAAGGTAACTATATGAAAAATCATCGATAAGGACATCGAATGAGTAAATTACATATATATTGAGAGGATGATGTAACGGTTATTACCAGACTAATATAGTCTCCAAACGCTATATATTGTGAAGCACATTGCTTACACATACTTTATCAAGCATTCATGACATGAGAGAATTGAGATATATAAACTATGAGTATCGTGTTGTTCATCTATTGAGTTACAATTAACAATTGTCCCCTATAGATAGAGCATGCCACTTTGTAGAACAGAGTATATCTATGACAGACTAAAACATAATAGTAGAAAAAACAGACCACTTATCTGAGAGGGCCACATATTACTTTCTTGAGAATGATTTATCAGTTACGAGTATAGGTATGTGTACTTTTTGTGTGAGACTCAGATCGAGATCTATAGAATATTCATTGTTTATCACACACCTTATGTTAGGAGGAAGTGGCTCATTTAGCTTTCAATATTTATAATATGTATAGACGAGAGAAAATTATTAAAATTGTCTCAGGGTAAATACACATGATGCTTAAGTTTAATTGAGATATTAGATAATTGCGAGTTCAAGTCAATTCTTTTTTATTATGCAGCAGTCCCTCATTTCCAAAAAAGTTTATAATGCATTGTATTTCACTCAATAATACATAGCTAGCGTTCACACAAGTTAACAATGAATATGCGATTTTATTCTATATAGTCTAATGTAGATAATGCACTATATTATGTTTAACTTTTATGTAAGAAGTAGTAAATTATAGATGTAAATTCAAAAATACTATAGAGTATAGATGGAATTAAGTTTAGAATTCTACCTAATTGAAATAGGCATTGTTAAAAATGGCATTCCTTCTAATGTATATATGATGCATCGAGTGCAACAGTCTAACACATACAAGCATATAAGAAATACAATATATGATTTGGACGAGATATGTGTATTCTTAAGAAACAACCCACACCACTGTCGTTTAGGTTCATAGTCACACGGGTTAATATAATAATATACTATAATATACGCAAGTGCTCCATTGGTATTTTTTCTTGTAGAAAGACTCTATGAGTATTTTTTGAAAAGATAATCACA
The DNA here is from genome assembly GCF_026571515.1 of Ruditapes philippinarum. Classification (NCBI taxonomy): domain Eukaryota; kingdom Metazoa; phylum Mollusca; class Bivalvia; order Venerida; family Veneridae; genus Ruditapes; species Ruditapes philippinarum. Next base: position 250,041 of record NW_026862688.1, on the reverse strand, counting down.
ACATAATCCATTTCTAATCTTCTTATCGTTCATAAGTTCATTCATTACTAACCATTTTGCAATTTTTATTCCGTCTTCCAAATTATATCACTCTCTACTAATTTCTGATATTAGAGTATAGTATATTGATATATTGTTGCTTATTGGTACAAAATCATTGTTTGTAATATAGTTTCACTTAATGTGGAAAGTGAAGTCTCGTATTACACCACTCCAAGTAGACACATAAATTTAGAGTTACTACAGTAATAAAATTCGTACAATATAAATTTTGATACATATAGTGTTTAATGTAATATATATACTGAATTATTCGCATATATAATTTATATATATTTCTATTGTAAAAAGTGTTCACTGACTGTCGGCGTTGTAATTATTCCTCTTATAAGAATCCCTGCACCCACGTATGTACTTCCATATTTAATCATACAAGACAGTGAAGAAGACATATATAAAACAAAAAAAACAGATAGAAAAAAACGAGATACTACGTGTTACCACATTATTGTAGCATTAAGGTATATTGATTAACATCTACGCATTTCAAAGAGAGCGGTGAGAATTTTTCCGTTAATAAATCAAAAGCAAAATAGTTCATTTATATAAATTAATTAGCGTAGTTTATATCAACAAAAGATGTAAGTTCTGTTACTGCCCTGAGACAGTCAAAGAGCATAAATTGCCAAAATATGAGAAACGATATATTCAATAATGCTTATAAATATAGGCAGATGTAATAAAGCTTGATAACCGCGCTTTTAAGGGACAGTAATCTTCGTCATAAAATGACAAAAGGCATAGAAGGAAAATTTAAATACTAGGAGAGCAGATCATTTTTTGTATCATCTCTTTCGCTTTCTTATTAGTTCATTTTTACTTCTGTCTTCTAAATATTTTGAATATATTCCCTGTATTAATTATTGTCGAGATACTAGAAATAAATGACAACACATGATTGATTGAAAGCGTTAACTATTCAATCATCAATTGCGACATTTTCACAAATCATCATAAGTTACCTATTATTACCATTAATTTTAAAGCGACACGCGCGAGCGCCTAAGTGTTTTGAACTTCTTAATATTTTTATTTCATTATATGTTTTTTGCACTTTTTGAGTATTAAAATATATCTCTCAAGTATCTACTTCAGAAAACCAAGATCTGTTAAAAAAACTATATCATATGTTTATCCATCATTTGATACACTAATTCCAATCGGAGTATAGCAATTAAACTATTTCAATGAACATCAAAACGCGAGCACTGAGTCCTGCCATAGCAAGCACTCAATCGCAGATAATTTCAGTCTAAGTCTGTGTAGTAATGATAACTAAACGAGTCCGATAGGTTTCCCAACTCTTTTGACTTCATATGAATATTGTTCAGGCCGATACCCCCCACCTATTCCCTGCTGTCGTCGTATAGTGTAGACCATAGTGACTATTATTACCGCCTTTAGTATCAAGTAGACCGTCTCATAGCAGATAAAATAATCTTTCACTACAAGGTGAGTATTTATAGATATCGATTATAAGTTGATTACACTCTCTACTTCACAAGATAAAATATTATAATTTCTAAGCATTTGGTGCTATGGTGTATAAATGTCGGAACTTTCAGTCAAGGATTCTCGCCGTGACACTTCATTTGTTTCTTATAAGGCATTAAGTTTATCTTGGTTCTTTATCTAAAACAATCATTAGACATGATTTCATAAACACTATAACTACGATAGTATGCGATATGATATGTATACAGAGTTAGTTATTTTGGATACAATTTCACTCGCACATATATCAAACATTCTGCGATTTCGAGCTTAACTAGTAACATAATGCAGTCCTCTGGAGCGGATATAAGCGGTTTATAAAGTTCATATTGCCACCACTACTAGATCGTCTCATGATACAGACCACGAACCGATGCAATGTTCAAATCTACATAAAATGAAGAATTACACATATGACTCATATCTTGATTTAAAAGTTGTGGAGCAGTAATTTTGTCAGCAAGTAGGAATATTTATTGAGTTTAATTGAAGACGGGTAAATATTATAAGATCTAGTGTTATATGCATTCATTTATTGCCAGTTTAACAAGTTGAACCATGTTGAATAAATTCATATGTCCCTAAAAATATTTCAACAATGTACTTTTATTATATCCGTGATAATATCAGTGATGTCTGAGCACATCTATTTCGCATATTTTAAATCAACTAATACGTGTTATATGGAGAGTAGATAATAATATAACAAGTGTCTCACTTTACCTGGAATCAAAAATGATACATGGTTAATTATAATCTTATGATATTCTGATATAGTTACATACTACACAATCCGTAGTGATGCGAATTTATATTTTACAAGCAATACTCGTACGTTTTATGTAGCAATATACTGAATGTTACGATCAGATACATTCTAAAATGGCCCAGACAATGTAATGTTTGTACACTGATATTGCTTCTCACGCTACACGAGTTATAATTTTACCCTTTGAGATACATGTCTAACTTCATTCTATTTTGAGCTCATCATTCTTTCTACATTCTATCCGTAAATTATTAAGTTTTTTATCTTATATCTTATCATGACATCGAATAGAAATACTGCGAGTAGCGTGTAAAATGACTCATTAAACACATTTCACTATTTATTACAGAATATAACACTTCATTACTTCAGCATCAATTGTGTTCATAAATCCTACTATACTTGTTATAATTACAATTAGACTCATATTAATTTGTAACTGATCATTACGAACAAATCTTAAGAGTCACACGCTGCGCGCGATACATAATCTTAGTCGAGACATAATGAGACAATTAGACTGTGAGACTGGACTCATATTATTATTAACTAACGTGATCAAGAGATCAATAAACGAGACGAGAGATCAGGAAAACGGAGTATAAGGTTTAAAAATGCTGATTGATATTACCTATAATATCGTAAATACTAAAAATAGTTATCTGATGTAATCATTTTATATCACAGTAAATTATTCTATAATTCAACATCTAGACTCAAAATTTCAAGAATGAATTATTGAAGAGTTCAATTAAATCTGAAGACTCGTTGAATTTATTAAATTTATAAAGAAAATCGTCCAATATTACACATATATCACCTAGCGTACTATATATTTCTATCTATATTGATAACAATCTTCACAGAGCATAATTTAAATTATATCAGACACTTATTCACCACCATAGAGAATAGCCTAATGTACACAATACTTATAACATATATTTGTTTTAGCCCTTTATAAAATAGAATAATATGAAATGCAAAGACAGCGTATGTTAGTCTTATAATGAATAATGTAGATAACTAGTGTGTAATTAATTGAATGAGAGTACCGATATTGTTTGCGGACCCGCAATTCATAGGCATAACAGAGACACAGACGTCAGTTAAGTATAAACTCGTACCTCACAGGATCAACTCTTGAATATAGAAATCTAACCAAAGATCACACCAATGAAAGGAAGTTAATATATGACTTTATACAGGAGCGTGAGCAGTGTATTGTAGTAACCTCTTTTATATTTAAACAGGATTGAAAGATAATTTAAATCTTTTTTTTTAAAAGAGCAGCATATAAGAATGATTTTCTATAGATCTAGTAAACCAATGATGTAATGATTATCAGACCTGGAAATAAAAGGGTAATGACCGAGTAAGAATGTGGGTGGGTAAAGTTTATACTTGCCATTCTTTGAGAGTAGATAGCATGTATTATATATATCTAGTAAGCGCGAGATCTGCTAAGCAATATAAGATGTCTTCAATTTATCACTAAATTGTTATGTTGTAGATATTGCATCTTTGTCTGTATGACTTTAAACTGATATATGACCAGTATAGCCGAATGAATAACATAGTAGTTAATAAGAGAATCCGAGATGAAAAGAAGAAACTATACCATATACAACAAATAATCTAGTTCCAGCAGTAGATTGTCTTCATTATTAATTTTGCGACGCGAGAGATTTATGAGCATAGAGAATTAATATGACTGCGAACATCTTAGTAGGTAAGTTATAAGTAGTTAATTGGTTGTATATTATATAGGAGTTAATGGCATGTGTCGGAACATTCTATATTTGAGAGCAGTATTTTGTATTTTAATTGGTATCTATAACATTGTACTTATAATATTCTTACACACTTGTATAAAAGAGAGAGATATACCAATCATTCTCAATGAGACTAGGAATATCGTAATAGTACAAAAAATATATCATTTCACGAGTATATAGGGTTCGCAAGACAATGCGATTACTGTACCTAGATGTGTCCAGACTTATTAATTGGAGGTCAAATATGTGCATATTACTATTATAATAATATGTTTATGTGTCTTCTAGAGTTTGAGCGTGTGAGCTTAGGAAGAAAATTACTTTGTAGAATAATAAGAAGTAATATTGGATACATAAATTAAACACATTATATTTAATATGCAGCTGTACCATTGACATAGACTGTGTACATATTATTATCGTTAGTTGGTTTGTATGGGGGAGGAGCGTTGAGGACCAGTGGATTGATAGATGAACATATATTGTACAAGTTGTATTGGAGGAGTAAGCTCAGAATTTTTATATAGTAAAAACATGTGTTAAGGATTATTTCTTCTAGGTTATAGAGTTAATGAAATCTTAATTAGAGAAATAATATTACGTGTGCTTAATATATAGGCTCATACGCGCTTATGCAAAGTACAGAAGAAAAAAATGGCATACATCATCGCCATTCGAGATCAAAAAGTATTCTTGAATTGCGATTGCAGGCGTTCTGTGCGATACAGAAGAAGTAAAATTATAATATGAGCATAGATAACACTACTTCTACTCATACATTCCCAAACTTGAAATAAGTTTTATGTCAGAACATAAATCTTTGAAGTTTTTATTATGTTGTCTTATTTAAAATCTTTATTATATGTATTATGACCCAAGTTTTCATTTAAAGTGAAAATAACCAAGAGTTTATTTATAAAGGTATGGTTGTTTTTTAATGCTTTCAAATTATCCATGTTATTTATATATGTGACCTTGACATGGTGTATACAGACTATATGTATCTAGGACAACTTTTGAGTATGGCTGTATCAGAAATTAGAATCAAAGTTTTATGGCCTTTTAATTATTGCCTGACAGGTAATGTAACAGTTATTACATCTGAAGAATTATGGAGATGCTCATCTAGTATCTGCTGAGATACTTTAATAATTATATTTTTTCATTTCTTTGAATCATAAATGTCTTATACTAGATAACATTTTGCTGAATAAGCAGTTTCCCATATTGAATACTCAATGTCAAAGAGTGATAGCCCTTGAAAAATATGCACAATTATAATCTTGGTCATTTTGAATGGTCATGCAATGTGTCCTTTTCTGACAGCTTATGCTCTTGTTGAACAATAACTACATACAATAATATAACAAGTTAGCTCATATTTATAGTTTCATATTTTTTGTAGAAAATTTATAATAAAGTAGGTAAAAATGTTTATTAAACTTGTAAATATGAAATGATTTATTGTTTTCAGGGCTAAGTCATCAAAAGTGCGGTAGGAATACATGCACCATATTATAATGAAACACATTATAAATACTGTTGTGTTCAAAAAATGTAGAAAATATAACATTTCTTAGTTTACGAAAACTCATAAGAAATTCAAAATTAAAAAATGATTTGTACTAAATATTGCGATACCAGTACGAAAGTGTAATTTGTTTACTATAATTGAGTCATAATTGCTTAAATACAAGTTCAGAAATGTTTGAAATTGAAATGATAAGTATAGATGGCTACACTAAATAAGAATGTTAATTTTCTACATGTTCACATTGCATGTCACATGATGTATATTTCTACAGAGCATGCAATAGTCTAAATGTTGAAGTTTAGAGTCTGATGATAAAAGCATATATTTAAATTTGAGACAGCACTTGTCTGGTATGTTGTCTGCTTGTTATATACACATAATGTATACTTACATAGATAAATTGATTGCCTGACTGACATTAAGGTATTGTACACTAGTTAATTAATTTGTTATTGTAGAGATAATTAAATTTGTTGACATGAATATTGTCATGATACTACATATATATTGTTTGTATTATTATTGTTACATGATATAATGTAGAGGAGGTGGCCATTTATCTTTTGTCTGATATTCTGAAAATTTTATTGGAATAACTAAAGTATTAGTTTCTGATCTAAAACTGAATTATGCCATTAAGCGGAAAATATGAGTTTGAGAAAAACAACATAGAAATTTTTTATTTTTATGATGCAATAGCTATTGACAATCATGTGTCCATTTCAAAATGTTGTTCTATGGTGTACTGAGTTAAAGTCAGCAAACCTTACAGGAATGTTGGACACCTAGGGGTTTGCTTGTGCATTTATTAAGTATTTGTAGAGTTATGGCCCTTGACTTATATTAAAAATTTTGCAATTTTCAATTTTTGTGGTCTAAGCTCAAGAAGTATTTGACCTAGAGTCATGAAACTTTACAGTAATGTTGGTCAGCATGTGTAGTTGTGCATCTGATGTTTAACTTGTTTTTTTGTTTTCTTTAAAGCATACTTTAGGATATAAAATTGAGATTTGGAATTCTTGCAGATCAATGTTGGGAAAAATCAAGATGTCACAACATTGGAAAAATTGGATGTCATTTTTATGTCCGGATCACTTAGAGGGAGGGGAAGTCATTTAGAATTTCCTTTTGTCTGTCCGTCTGTCATATTTTAAGCCAGTAGACTGACAAAACAGTAGAAGTGAAGGCATCTGTGTGCTATGGAAACATCAATTTTCTAGTTATTGCTCTCTCTTTCCCCAATTACAACAGTCTTGGTAATCCTTAAATGTTAGAAAAAAGGCATGTAATCAAGAAGGTCTAAAGGCTGTTATTTAAGTTGCAAGAACTACAAGTCATGCACTTTTAGTGTATATTTGTTTGCAGAAGTAATTTGACTTAATTGCTTAACATGATTAAGTGTTCTTTAGGGAAATCAAGAGTTTTCTGTTTGGTCAACTCATTACAAATGAAATGAAAGAAAGTTTGTATATTTTTGAGTGTGTAGTGAAGAATTATTATTGGAGGAAAACAAATAAATATTTTAAGAGTTGGGATGGGTTGACAGATGGGTATGTACAAGAGATAGAATGTTATATAAACCTAGATGTTGTAATATGTTGTAAGAATATTGTTGAAGCCATATTTGATATTGGCGATAGTGTGAATGTTGTTTAAAATAATATGTTCATCTTGAACAGCAGTATAAAAACACAGAATCAATAATGTATGACAATGTTACCAAGTTTTTAATCAGATATTAACAAAGTGCATTCACAGACAACTGTTTAAAGGTAAACTCAATTTACATCAGCATGTGACTGCTATACTTACTGAGGTACAACTAATCAAGATTGACATTTAAATTATATATGTGCCATCATATTTGACTTATCAAATATTGAATTGTTACTTCTGAGATAATTGTTAGTAAAGATACAAATAACATAATTAATGCTATCAAAGTAAAATTTACAAGGGATGTCTGGAAAGTTTTGAGACTTACTCTATAAATAAAGAAATCTCAATATTTTGCTTTTATATGACATATTATGACATATATATATATATAATCTTCCATGAATTTAGTTTCAACAATGCGAAACAAGAATTTCATTACATACACATCAATATATTACATAGCACTTTGACTAATAGATATTACATCACTGTCCCTTCATTTCAAAAAATTTCAGTGAAGTCTCTTTAAGCTAAACAATCTTATTACAAACATGGATATAATTTCCCTATAAAATAAATATAAAAAAAACCCAAAGTGCTCTGATCAATGTGTAATCAGTTGTTATGGAAACAGACTAATATATAATACAATAAACCCTGATGAAAAGAAATTACTATAAAAATGATCCTATAAGTCTCACAACTTTCCACATATCCCTGTTAATATGAATATATTTTATTATAAATCTATGATATAAATGTTTATTTTCTATGAATATAAATTCTGTTTTTTGTTGTTGTTTTTTTGTTACTATGTAATTGCTTTGATTTGCTCTTAAAAATAAAAACAATGGGGCAATATAGATTATATATTTGCAAACAGAATATGAATGATTATGCTCTTTACATTGCATAGTGTTGTTTTATGCATTTCTCTCTCTTTGTCACCATAATTATAATTCTTAGACTGTAGAGCGGTTAATAGCAGACAAAATTCCTGCCAGTGTTTTATATGATGATATGATTGGATAGAATCAAATATCAAATTGTTATAGGCTACAAAAAAGTGTGTCTGCCAATTTTTCCCAGAAAATGTTCAGTGACATTTTGTATAAAAATTGTAATTTACAATGATCAAGATATTGTATTTGTTTTTATCCACCTAGTTTCTTAAATGGAGTTGTCAGCATCAATAAGGGATATAAAGGTGAAATTTGAAGCTGGTGACCCAGCAATATAGAGCCTGGTCAGACTGCACAAAGATTAAAGTCTGACCTGACTCTGTACTGATAGCAAAGGCTATTCTCTGAGAATTTTAATATTCTATATGTTTTTGATTGAGGGAGCAAATTTAAGCATACCATGTTATAATGAGATGTGATGACAAATACAATTATTTAAACAAATCTTTGGTTTTTATTTTATATATATTTTAAATATCTAGCATCGCAGTATCAAGAAATCAGTTGGAGAAAATAATAAGTATAATTAACTGTCTCAAATTTTAATCATTCACAAATCTTTGCTGGTAATAATGAATAGCAAAGTAATGTTTAAATACTATATACTAATATTTCTACTAATCAGTATAATAGCTTACTTTGTTTTTATTTCAGTGAACCAAGTCTTTCAGAGAAGCAAGCCTATGCTGATTCACTGGTCAAACTTCAAGCTGCAGAGAAATATTTAGGACGTGCCTACTGTGTTCTTGTGTTAGGACTTGGTTTAGAGGAGCAACATCATATGTCATGTGGAATGTATGTTTGTCTTTCTCTTTGACTTACTTAATCATAGTGGTGTGATTGAACATAAATTTTTAAACTACTGAAAACTTACAATCTAACGAAATGTAAACAAAACAATTACTGTCAAAATGTTTTTATAACTGTATCTTATTGTACTCTGTAAAGAAACTGTAAAACAACATGGAAATGATTGATAATGAAGTGTAATGCATTCACTGTAAAGTTTCATGTCTGCCCTCTTTATAACTTAAAAAGGATCGTTTTTAGTTCTCAACTTCTGCAGCTGCCATAACAGGCCTTTGGTCACAAAATGATCCCATTAAAAATCATTCCATAAAAAGGCAAAGGTGTTTGTAGATAAAAAAAATTGTTTGTTTCTTTCAATTCTGTCTTTTATATTATACTTACAATGTTAGATGTATGATTATCTATTTATAGATCAAGAGTTTCATCAACAGACAAGGACAGGGCTATGTTTGAGGTCAGTAATTAGTCTATTTACAGTTACTGTAGTTTAATATCTTGTTTACTTTTAAGTTTATAGAATTGCTGTAAAAATAACATTTTTTGTTAGTAAGTAAAATACGATGTAAAATATATCATCATTCTGTAAAATGACCATGGTAATTAATATATTCCAAATTTATTTTCATCAAACTGTTGTATGTATTATGTAACAGACATTAAACTGTAATTGTACCAGTTTATCATTTTGACTACCTAATATTCTACTTCTTTTGTTTGCTAATTAATTTATCTTACATAAGATCTGAAGCTTTTACTCTGATTGTTTAAATTGAAATTTATTAACAATATTAAGTAAATATAGCCAGTTTCATGTGATAACAGAAAATTAAGAAAAATTGTACATCCAAGAACAGGAACCTTCCAATATACTCATAGGCTCAAAGTAAACTCATTAGGCCAACTCTTTATTACTTTTTGACAAAGTAATATACTTTTTGACAAAGTAATATAGTTATGCTCCTGTTTAACTTGATTAACGTTAACTTTAATAGCTTTGAAACCAAAACATGTTTAAAAATGGCTTGCAGAATGATCTGGCTCTAAATTGGTACTATAGAATAGTCATAATTGTTGCTATCATTGTAATATTAATATATGTACTCCTTCATTTCAGACTCTGTATTCTTTTTGTACATTTGTGGTATGGATCACATTTAGACGAAAGGATTTTGAAGCTGTTAAAAAAGAAGTGGGAAGGTAAGCATATAATGAAATGGCAAAAAGCAATTTGTTTGATAGGTTTTACAGTTAGAAAAAAAATTTCATTTTGTAATGACAGCTATACTGAATATTCTTAAATGTGTATGCTGACAACAAAAATAAATGATAACTGCTGTACATGCTTTGTACTAAGATAGAATTGCACTGTACTTGGCACTACATATAACTTAAGTAGTGCAGTGTGTGAAATAAAAAACTTTATCGAAAAATGTCAAATGGAAAGATTGGCAGATTAAAGGTTGAAAATACCTGCACATAAAATCATGAATGACAGCATTCTCTATGGAGTGTAACAAGTTTGTTCAATTAAGAATTCATTAAGGGAAATTTTACACTCAGAAGTAGATGAGAAGTTAAAGCATTTTACATTCATAGCGAAGAAGGTTAATAGTTTGTAAATTAGCTTTAACATTAAAACATGATTTTGTGGTGTGCAGAACACACATTATGGTAATATCCACATATCTCTACTACATTAAACAAATGCATTGTGATGTAGGGAAGATTTCTGCCTGTTAAACTAATGAATGTTGTTTTCTTTATTTTAGAATGTTACGATCAGATACATTTAATCCAGCAATAAGGGTTAAGAATGCGCCAGAAGGTAATGTACCAGTAAATCTACTTCATTGACATCATTTCCTAATTAACTATGCACTGAATGTAAATGATGCATACTGAAAGGCTTACATTTAATAGATAGATTAACACTTGATTACATAAGCATCAATTGTTTTAAATCCTTTTATTATTGCAATTTTTTGTATGATGAAAATACTGATGAAGGAATTAACACAGATTGTCTGTTAATTAACATATTGATATCAAGAGCATCTACGTAATATGTAACAATATGTGGAACTTATAAATGTGTGTTCAGTGTTCATATTTACTGGAACTATGATATCTGGTAAATCAATTAATAAGAGATATAAGTAGATCATTTTATTTTATATAAAAGAAATTCCTTAACTATAATTCAACTTACGTACAAGGCTTTCTGAATACATTTAAACTATTCAACACCTGTTATAATCAAATGAAGATATGTTTATATTTGAGAAGCATTATGTAATATATATGCAGTGATGACTTCCCTGTCTCACGTTTTGTAATAACTTTCAGAGAAAGAAACAGAGAAAAAAGAAGAGAAGTCTGGTGAGGGAAAAAAGGAAATTAAAATCGAGAAGAAGATAACACCTGCTGAGTACAGACGACTACAACCCGTGGGTTTAATTTGTAAAAACACTAATTATAAGATTAGAATAACAAAACATGCCATAAACATTTGAGATTTACAATTAGATCATGATCAATGTACCAACTAATTTCTTTCAAATCATGATTTTTACAAAATCGTGCTTTTGTGAATCTGTTTTATTTTTTACGTTTCAGGAAAAGACCAGCTATCAAGTCTATTATACAGTAAGTGAAGTATTATTAATGTGAAAGTTAGATATGGTAATTGGATGACTGTGAGATATAATCAACAAACTTGCACATATTCTTAAATGCTGCAAGTCAGAAAAAAATTCTATCTTTCTTATTTTTTTTCCCATTGAATAAATTATGAAACAATACATCCCACACTAGAGTAATCTACCAAACATTCATTAGGATGATTTTGTTCACAATTACACATTTTTTCTAGAATAACAAGAACTCCAAAGGAGTAACAATTGTGATTGTTTAAGGTTCATTATTTGATAGATTTTTATTAGTGACTTGAAGTATGTCATTTTATATGTTTAGATCCATAGCATCAACACCATTGTTTATTTTATGTTCTCATAACATATTTAATACCATCTTTATGATATGTAGAGATTTATTTTGCATATATTTGTTTTTTCAGTCAGAGATCACCTGCTATTGTAGCAATACTGCCCTCCCCTAAAGAAGAAGCTCACTGGTTGTTCAAGACACGCAAGTAAGAAATTCCTTCTGATCTCTGACATTCAGCCTATTTTAGCTCGACTATAAGAAGTATATGGAGAGCTGTCCTACTCGCCCCGGGGTCCACGTCCAGATTTCAGATTAAAGTTTTGGTGCAGTAAAATATTTTTCACTATAAGTTTTTAAGTTATCAACATTAAACTTGAAATATATGTTCCTCATCATCAACCACATCTTATGTGATAAGGTTCATAACTTTAGCTAGCACCAATATTTTCAGATTATCTCCCCTTGAACTTAGAATTTTCCTTAAAAAATACTATTTTTTACTGTTACTTCTTTATTTCTTAAGGGAAAAACTTCATACTTTAAATATATGTTCCTTATCATCAACCACATCTTATGTGACAAAGTTCATAACTCTAGCACCAATATTTTTAGATTTATCTCCCAATGAACTTAGAATTTTCCTTAAAAAATATTATTTTTTACTGTTACTTATTTATTTTTTAAGGGATCAACTCCATACTTCAAATATATGTACCTTATCATTAACCACATGTTATGTGACAAGGTTCATAACTCTAGCACCAATATTGCAAGAACTATCTCCCCCATAAACTTAGATTTTTTTACTAGAAAAAAAATATTTTTTACTATAACTTTTTAGTTTAAAGGTATTTACCTCAAACTTCAAATACTTACTAGTATTCCTTATCATCAATTACATTTTATGTGACAAGGTTCATAACTCTTGAAGCAATTTTATTTTTTGAAACAGATTATCTTTAACAAATATTATAACTCTTTGAACTTAGGATATTCTTTAAGAAATATTATAACTTCTTCTAGCATGACTTTTCCAGAATTATTCCCCTTGATCTTGGAATTCATGTTAACAATGTTATTTTTTTCCCTATAACTTAATACATAATTATACATAATTGATTTCTTTTCATAGTTTTGTCCTCCTTACTGCGTCCAGTATTTTATTAGTCGAGCTCCCGCTGTCTCCTGTGACAGCTCTTGTTGTATCATAACTAATGTTTTTAGTGTAAGATTTGTTTTCACTTTAAAAAATTGCAAGTTGGAAATTTACAGATGTTTCCAGTAACCACATTTACCCTGAAGTTGACATCATTGACAAATGGAGTTGCATGATGTATATAGGGATCACTTCTCCGTCGTCTGTCCGTCCGTCTGTCTGTCCCTCCGTCCGTCACAAAAACTTGTCCGACTACTCCTCATAAACTACTGGTGCAATTTCATCCAAACTTTACAGGAATGATCAGTACCAAGTCTAGTTGTGCATATTGTCAGCATTTTCCGGTTCAATGATTTTTGTCAGAGTTATGGCCCTTTAATAATTTTTAATTTTAAAGTTTGTCCGGACTACTTCTCTTATACCACTAATGCAATTTCAATTGAAACTTTACAGGATTGATCTGTAGCTCAAGTTCTTGCGCATATTGCACAGGTTTTCTGGTTGAATAATTTTTGGCCTAGTTATGGCCCTTTGATAAAAAGGGTTTTTTTTTCTGTGTGTTTTCAGATACGCAAAAGCTTGTCCGGACTACTCCTCATAAACTACTGGTGCAATTTTATCCAAACTTTACAGGAATGATCAGCACTAAGTCTAGTTGTGCACTGTCCGTCTGTCTGTCACAAAATTTGTCCCAACATGAAATTGGCCATCATGAGGCGACACATGTGATTACTGATCGCTCTTGTTCAGTCAAGTGAACAGTTGAATTTTTATGTTTTATAGTTGGGATTCTACTACATTAACCTCTTTGTTGTCGCTTTTTATAGTAAAGTTTATGAACAATAAGCTATATTATAAATATTTTCAGCTTACTTGGTAAAATGGATATGAGAAAGACAAAGAAGACAGTGAAGATGATGATGATCAAACAAAACAATCTTTTGTCATTGACAAAAGAAATTTTAAGTATGTCACTTGATTTATCTACAATTATACACTACTCTTACTTTTCAGTGTAGTTTCGTTTAAGTGATGATAAAACATCAAAAAGAAATCATTTTTTTTGCCAATTATATAAACTTAAATTAAATTGAGGCTCTGATATTAAATAATGATAATAATAAGATATTATTTATTCACACATTTAAATGTTAGATATGTAAGATTTGTAAGTATAAATTTATAAAGCTTAAACTGTAAGGAATAAATTAAGTCATAGAGACTGCATGTTAAAGTTTGATGAGTTGTTATATTTAGATATTTAATGAATGGAGACTTTATGTTGATTAGAATTGGTATATTGGGCGACTCCCTTAGTCAGTATAACCCAGTGACATTGTCACCAATGGGAGCAGAAAATGAGGATGAGGACAATGAGGGTGAAGATGGGGAACAGAAACAGGCTGATGATAATACTGCCGATAAACCTCAAACTGGTAATTTATCCTTGGTGTCCTTATTGAAAATATTATAAATTATGATATTTTACTGTGTAATCATTATGATGTCAAGAATGAGCAATCTGTTATTGTCAATGCTCTAATCGGAAGTAAATACTGTTGTTGTTAATTTGTATGAAGATGAGAAGTGTACCAAGAACCTAAGATATGTTGGTTAATTGTTTACATTTTAAACACAAAGTCCTCAGAGGTGAGCTTTTGTTATAAACCATTGTAATCCATAATTTAATTTAACTCATCCTTAAGCAATATGTTGACATTTACCAAACTTCACGGGACTAGATAATAATCCCTTAGTTGGAACGCTACAAAAGTTGCATAAATGGTTATAGTTTGATGCCTAAAAAGCTCATATGGTAAAAAATGGAACAGAATATGCTTACTTTCAAAATCTTTTCTCAAAAATCCTTAGCTTAGATATATGACATAACATTATCTAATGGTGTTCTTGATCATGCCCCTAAGAGTCAAAATTGTTCCTGTCCTAGAGGTTACTTTAATTAACAAAGATAAATATAGGAAAATGCATTTAAATTCGCTTGTGGGAAACTGCATAGTCTACTGCAAGATATTTGGCAACATTGCTTAGTTGGCAGCTATAAAAGATTTATAAATCATGGGCCTTAAATCAAACCTTGCCTATTTATGACCTTTTCCTAGCAGTAGATCTCATGTGTGCGATCTCGGCCAATATTGTCACTCTCTAGTGTATAGTAGTGAAAGAACATCATACAAATAAGGACTAATGTTAGAAATTTGGAAATAATATGACAACACAAAACAATAATTCACAGTCCAAAATATTTTTACATATTTGAAACTATGGAATATTTAGAAAAAACCAATCTAGAGATATACTAAATAATGAAAAATGTCATGATAGAGCTACATTACACTTCCCTTTAGTACTAAGCAAATGCATATGTTGGTTGTGAAGAAAAACCTTTCAAGCATAAAAAAAACGAAAAAAAAAACATTGATTATTCAATTATTTTAATCTTTTCAATGTACATTTTTGTACTAATGCAAAATAGTATAAATGTTTATTATGTTATTTCTTGATATCATTTACAGACAGAGGTATGAGTCGTACACAGACAGCAGTGTCTGAGGCAGTCACAGATGCTTTTACTGAGGACTGAGATTTGTTTATATTTGTCTCAAAATGGAGAAAAAGAACTGTAAAATATTAAAAAACATTCCAAGCTATAAGTGATATATTATAAAAAGGTTTTAAGTATCCGTCCTATATTGTATTGTTGTCTGTGATAAAATTATTTCACTTGTTGCATTTAAGCTATTTCTTGATTTCCTTTTGTACATTATAATTTACATTGAACTCTGTTAGGTTGTAGATATTACCTCAAAAAATAACAAATCTACCTTTGTAGACAATAAAGTTGTTACGTTTTTTGCCTTTATTGATAAGACTTTGTATGTCACTATTCAAAATGCACTGTAGTACATATATTTTGAATTACTTAACCAAATTTCAATAAAACTTGATTTAATAGATAGTTCACAGTTGATGCATATTGAATATAGTGATATTTTTTTCTTTGTATGAAATATTTTATACAGATCTTTCCTGGTGAAATGTAAAAGCCAACAAGCCAAATATCTGTTCCACAAATAAAGAACAAGATAATCGTTTTGCATAACATGGTGTTGCCAAGGAAATTATCTTATTGGCGAGCACTTGTTACCTGATGATGATTGTTATCTATATGTTAGGACATGATTTGTTGCCAATCAAATAATTATGAACATTAACTAACGAGTTTTCAGCAGGAAATTTATCTGCAACAACTTAGATACTGGATAAAAGTTTTGGTATACATTATATATTTTAGAACTATGCTGTTGTTGTAAAATGTCAGTGGCCAAATTTCACAATTTATATTATTATAATTATTGAGTTTTGTTCCAATAAAACTAAAAATAATATGTTGTTTTCTTTTTAATCTACTTTCATTAATTAATTTATTTATTTAATTCCATCAATTCCATCAAAACATGCAAATTAAAACTACTATACACAACGTAAAAAATACATTGCCACTCATGATGGATTTTAAGAGACTTATATTAACATTTTACCTTACATTAAACATTTTACTGAAAAACTATTTACATATTGCCAAAGTTAAGAAGCAGACCCCATTCATAACATTAATATGATATTATAATTATGAAAATGGCACTACTAAATGCTAGGAAAAAAACGCTAAAATGGAAATCAACCCGATTCGAAGAATCTATTTTCTTAGGGGTTATTACAGAATACAATTAACAATTAGAAAAGAATTACTTTATTTCGAAAGATAAAAATATCGTCTGAAATTAAAATCAACTAAATAATATCTTGCATGTTATTGAAGGACAGGGCCGTACTATAAATGATTTGTTTCTAATATCATCAAAGTGCTGTTGAAACTAGCACGAGTTTCAGTTTCAATTATATGAGATGTTATTTAATGTCCATATGCAGTGATTGTGACATAAAAATAAGCTTTACTTCCTTAAAGCTACATGCCTCCAGATGAGTCGAAATATTTCAATAAAATCAAACTTGAGAAAATGCACTAAGGTGTAAGGAAAAGTAAAAGTTTCAATATAAAAGTAATATTTTACATATTATATGCGATAAATTACTGATTTTTCAATACTTACAACTATATTTTTACTGCGTTAATAACGAAGTACAGGCTTTTTATGCATATTTTGACCACTTTTTGGTAATTTACGTGGTTTGTAAGTGCCATTGATAATGTGTAAATTGCTTCCTTTTGGTTACTTCACAATATTACACATTCCAATGCATTTTCAAAATTTTCATGAAAATTAGGACGAATCTGGAGTCGTGCTGCTTTAACTTGATATAACACCCGTAAAGATGTGAATGCTTAATGTCATACACCAGTAAAGGAAATTCCTCACAAATAGGAAAGATGAAAATAGCAAATCGGTTTATATGACAGCCTATCAGATCGACTGAGTCATTTATGACTTTATTTTTGTTCACTAGTCATTATTACAATTTAAAATACACGAGATCTTTGTTTCAACAAGTTTTGATCTTTATGACTTCCCACAACAATCCTAATCTATAATGTATACTTTTTAATATGTATTCTGTTTGATTATAATTTCTAAAGCTCTGGCGCGATTTTTCCCCTTTTTCCAAAATATTCAATGAAAATAAACAGTAAAAGCGATGAATGTAAACTGATAAAAAATGAAGCAATCAAGCTGAATAAGGAGTTAAAACGTTTTTGGGAGGAGTGCATTTTTTTCCCACAAAGGCCTGGAAGGAGAATTTAAACTGGCGCAGATAATTTTTTTCTTTCCTTTCTTTTGTTCTTCTTTCTGTCTTATTTTATTTCTTTATTATTTTTGAACGAATAAAGACACACATGATTGATTGAGCGTTACTTCATCAATTCGTTTCAATCAGGTCTATAATCATGCATAGTTTAAGAACGTTCTCAGCGCTAGGTTGAATTTAAATTTTCATTGTTTGCCTTTGTATAAATATCGACTACTCTCAGAAAAACGTCTTTAAAAAACAAATATGCATCATTGATAACACTTTGCAATCGTAAAGCATTAAACTATTTCATGAACATCAACCGTATGAGTCCTGCATGCGGCCACTATTGCATGAATTTCAGCTAAGTCTGTGAGTGATCTAAACAGTAGGTCAAACTTATAATGAATATCGCCAACATGAAAATTATCCCGTCGCTTAGAGACATTTTATATTTTTCCATTTTTCGAGAATAATTTCTAAGGTTTAATATAACGATAAGGATGGATTCGTCTTCCAAGGACTTTTTTTTAAAAAAAATTCTTTAACGATGTCTACAGTTTATCATACTTTAAGGCTTTTATAGATGCGATTTCATGTTATGTCACACCCAAAAAAAATAATTTTTGGAATGACTTAAGGCGGTAAGTACTGAAAACGTGAATTTATTTTTTAACAGATCTACGAAAATGTGCAGGAGTAATAATTCAATGGTCAAAACGGGCACACACATGTCTTTGTTTAAGGTATCATTAGACGACTTTTCCATCAGTAATTTAAATTGAAACAGCAGGGTGTTACAGATAAAATATATTACCCCTGTATTACATAATATTACACAATTTGTATTGTACACTTCCTTTGAATAACTGGATTGGTCAGGCGGTAAGTGTCAAACAGATTGGCACGCGAACATTTGTTCATTCAACCGGGACGTTTAAATATAATGATATAGTTTATTAAAATGGTAATTCATGTAACTTTTAAATATACCGATCAATGTGTATGGATTTTGAGAAGAGAAAAAATGTGTGAGGTGCATTATTAAAAATGACATGTTTTACGAAGAAGTGGATATAATATGTGTTATATCTTTTCCAAACAACCCATCCTAATTTTTTCAAGACTTTGAAAAAAAAATATTTAAAATCTATTGATGTGACTTAAATTTTTCTGTTTGCATCACAGGCAAATCGGATAAAGGATATAATCAGGTATATTGAACATTAAAACTGCATTATCACCTGTTCTGATATTTTTTCTGAATGATATTTAATCTCGATTTCATGTTATATAATTTCTTTTGTTTTTAAATAAACTATTTCAACAGCAAATAAGTTGACTTTCATTTGCTAATAGATATATTTCCACTTATTATTTTTAAAAAAAAATGATCTCAGTGTCAGGTCCGTGATCGTAAATTCTTAAACAAGTATCTTTTCCATGCCTTTTTATGGCATTCTTCGCCACAAAGCTATAAAGTCATCTTTTCTATATTTGTTGAAAGCTATTTTATATAATTTTCTACTGTTTACCTTGAACTAACTCGGAAATGTCTATGAACTTCTATTATATTTCTATGTAGGGCGAAGCATTTTTGCCCTACGCAGATTGCGCATGCGCGAGAAAATTCTAATTCCGGTCGATTTTTTCATAGCAACAGACCGCGTCGTAAAAAGGTCTATAAAAGGACATTTTGCAAGAAATAGCTTAGTAGTAATGAAGGGAACCTAATAAAAATTACCTTTCACATTAACCAGATAAGATTCTTTATTAATTTTGCGACGGTTATGCTTATTATAATATGATCAAACTTTGGCTATAAAGAGTTTGTTGTATTAAGGTATGGCGTTGTAATGACTATTGCTTTGAAAATATTTTATATGTTATGTACTACATTGTATTATAATATTCTTCACAAGCTGAAAAGTGGACAATATCATTTCATCAAGATTGTATAGTAACAAAAGTTTCAGTATAGTACTTTGTCTGTCTAATGTCAGCTTATATTGATGAATGTTACTATATATAGGCTATAGAGTTACTGATGATATTACTTGTAGAATATAGTAAAGGATGATTAAGATTTTTTAATGCAGTATCAATTGATTCGCTTTTTATTGTTGTTGTTTTTTTTTGTTTTTTGGTGGGAGGGGTGTATCATTTTGTATAGTCTATTGTGAAAGCTCAATTTGAAAGTAAAATTAAGGTAAATCCAGGTAATACATAATGAGTGTATAATCTTGCAGCTGCTACAACCTATGACAATGAACAAATTCTTGTTTGATCTGGTTTCACCAGAGAGTAATAAAATGGTTCAAAACATTTAGATTTTTAAAGGTATGTATAGGTGTGGTAGCTAATCGTAGAACATGAATGATTTCCCCTACAGGGATTTAAAGTGTAATTCAACATAATTACTAGCAACAGGTATGTTATTGTAGGTGGTGAGCCTTGGGTTCCAGATTCATGGTTTGTGATTTACATAGATAAGTATAAGATAAAGATTATCACTAAGTTTTTCTGCTGCTGAATTATCTCCTCCAGTAAAGTGCAAAACAGACAGCTGGCAGATAACACTACTTCTACTCATACATTCCCAAACTTGAAATAAGTTTTATGTCAGAACATAAATCTTTGAAGTTTTTATTATGTTGTCTTATTTAAAATCTTTATTATATGTATTATGACCTAAGTTTTCATTTAAGTGAAAATAACCTAGAGTTTATTTATAAAGGTATGATTGTAAATTTCCCAGTATGTTATTTATATATGTGACCTTGACCTGATTTATACAGTCTGTATTTAACTAGGACAAATTTTGAGTATCAGAAATTAGAATCAAAGTTTTATGGCCTTTTAATTATTGCCTGATAGGTAATGTAACAGTTATTACATCTGAAGAATTATGGTGATGCTTATCTTATATCTGCTGAGATACTTTAATAATTATATTTTTTCTTTTCTCTGAGTCATTAATGTCTTATTCTAGATAACATGTTGCTGAATAAGCAGTTTTCCATATTGAATACTCAATATGGAAGAGTGGTGGCCCTTGAAAAATATACAAAATTATAATCTTTGTCATTTTGAATAATCATGCAATGTGTCCATTTCTTTATACCAGTTAGCTCATATTTATAATTTCATATTTTTTGTAGAAAATTTATAATAAAATAAGTAAAAATGTTTTTCAAACTTGTAAATGTGAAATGATTTATTGTTTTCAGGGCTAAGTCATCGAAAGTGCGGTAGGAATACATGCACCATAATATATTGTTGTATTTAAAAAATGTAGAAAATATAACAATTCTTAGTTTTCAAAAACTTATAAGAAATTCAAAGTTAAAAAAAATGATTTGTACTTAATATTGCTATACCAGTACAAAAGTGTAATTTTTTCTATAATTAAGCCATTGTTTAAATTCAATTTCAGAAATGTTTGAAATTGAAATGATAAGTATAGATGGCTACACTAAATAAGAATGTTAATTTTCTACATGTTCACATCGCATGTCACATGATGTATATTTCTACAGAGCATGCAATAGTCTAAATGTTGAAGTTTAGTGTCTGATGATAAAAGTATTATTGAGCCGCGTCATGACAAAACCAAAATAATGCATTTGCGACCAGCATGTATCCAGACCAGCCTGCGCAGACCTGTGCAAACTGGTCTGGATCCATGCTGGTCGCAAACCCATTATGTTGGTTTTGTCATTGCGCGACTCAGTTATATCTAAATTTGAGACAGCACTTGTCTGATATGTTGTCTACTTGTTATTTATACATGAAGTATACTTACATAGATAAATTGATTGCCTGACTGACATGAAGGTATTGTACACTTGTTAATTAATTTCTTATTATAGAGATAATTAAATTTGTTGACATGAATGTTGTCATGATACTATATTATAGATTGTTTGTATTATTATTGTTACATGATATATTGTAGAGGAGGTGGCCATTTATCTTTTGTCTGATATTCTGAAGATTTTATTGGAACAACTAAAGTATTAGTTTCAGGTCTAAAACCGAATTATGCCATTGTGCGGAAAATATGGGTTTCAGAAAAACAACATAGAAATTTTTATTTTTATGATGCAATAGCTATTGACAATCATGTGTCCACTTCAAAATGTTGTTCCAGGGTGTACTGAGTTAAAGTCAGCAAACTTTACAGGAATGTTGGACACCTAGGGTTTGCTTGTGCATTTATTCAGTATTTGTAGAGTTATGGCCCTTGACTTATATTAAAAATTTTGCAATTTTCAATTTTTGTGGTGCAAGCTCAAGAAGTATTTGACCTAGAGTCATGAAACTTTACAGTAATGTTGGTCAGCATGTGTAGTTGTGCATCTGATGTTTTACTTGTTTTTGTTTTCTTTAAAGCATACTTTAGGATATAAAATTGAGATTTGGAATTCTTGCAGATCAATGTTGGGAAAAATCAAGATGTCGCAACACATTGGAAAAATTGGATGTCATTTTTATGTCCGAACCACTTAGAGGGAGGGGAAGTTATGTTAATTTTGTCCGTCTGTCATATTGTAAGCCAGTAGACAAGTGAAGGCATCTGTTTGCTATGGACACATCAATTTTCTAGATATTGCTCTTTCTTTCCCCAATTACAACAGTCTTGTAAATTTTAAATGTTAGAAAAAAAGCATGTAATCAAGAAGGACTCTCTGTTATTTAAGTTGCAAGAACTACAAGTCATGCACCTTTAGTGTATATTTGTTTGCAGAAGTAATTTGACTTAATTGCTTAACATGATTAAGTGTTCTTTAGGGAAATCAAGAGTTTCCTGTTTGGTCAACTCATTACAAATGAAATGAAAGAAAGTTTGTATATTTTTGAGTGTATAGTGAACAATTATTATTGAAGGAAAACAAATAAATATTTTAAGAGTTGGGATGGGTTGACAGATGAGTATGTACAAGAGATAGAATGTTATATAAACCTAGATGTTGTAATATGTTGTAAGAATATTGTTGAAGCCATATTTGATATTGGCGATAGTGTGAATGTTGTTTAAAAAACAATATGTTCATCTTGAACAGCAATATAAAAAAACACAAACAATAATGTATTACAATGTTACCAAGTTTTTAATCAGATATTCAAACAAAGTGCAGTCACAGACAAAAACTTATTAAAGGTAAACTCAGTTTACATCAGCATTTGACTGATAATTACTTACTGAAGTACAACTACATGTAATCATAATTGATATTTAAATTATATATGTGACATCATATTTGACTTATCAAATATTGAATGTTGGTTATTTCTGAGATAATCTAGTTAGTAAAGATGCAAATAACATAATAAATGCTTTCAAAGTAAAATTTACAAGGGATATCTTGAAAGTTTTGAGACTAACTCTATTACTAAAGAAATCACAATATTGTGCTATAATATGCAATATTGTGACACATATATTTTCCATGAATTTAGTTTCAACATTGTGAATCAAGAATTTCATGACATGCACATCAATATATTACAGAGCACTGTGACTAATGGATGTGACATCACTGTCTCTTCATTTAAAAAAAATTTCAGTGCAAAGTAATCTATTATAAACATTTTTTTATATAATTTCCCTATGAAATAAAAAAAAAACAAAGTGCTCTGATCATCATGGGATCAGTTGTTATGGTAACAGACTAATATTATAATACAATTAACCCTGATGAAAAGGAATTATTATATAAATGATCCTATAAGTCTCACAACTTTCCACATATCCTTGTTAATATGAATATATTTTATTATGAAACTATGATATAAATGTTTACTTTCTATGAATATAAATTCTGATTTTTGTGTTGCAATGTTATTGCTTTGATTTGCTCTAAAAAATAAAAACAATCGGGCAATATAGGTTATATTTTGCAAGCAGAATATGAATGAGTATGCTCTTTACATGGAATTGTGGTGTTTTATTTGTTTCTCTCTCGTTGTCACCACAATTATAATTCATAGACTGTAGAGCTGTTTATGGCAGACAAAATTCCTGCCAGAGTTTTATATGATGATTTTATATGATGATATGATTGGATTGAATCAAATATCAAGTTATTATAGGCTGTAAAAAATATGTCTGCCAATTTTTTCCAGAAAATGTTCTGTGACATTTTGTGTAAAAATTGTAATTTACATTGATCAAGATATTGTATTTGTTTTTATCCACCTAGTTTCTAAAATAGAGTTGTCTTCAATTGTAATCAATAAGGAATGTAATGGTGCAATTTGAAGCTGGTGACCCAGCAATATAGAGCCTGGTCAGGCGGCACAAAGATGAAAGCCTGACCTGAGTTTGTACAGATATCAAAGACTGTTCTCTGTTTTTGATTGAGGAAGCAAATTTAAGCATACCATGTTATAATGAGATGTGATGACAAATACAAATATTTAAACAAATCTTTGGTTTTTATTTTATATATATTTTAAATATCTACCATCGCAGAATCAAGAAATCAGATGGAGATAATAATTGGTATAATTAACTGTCTCAAATTTTAATAATTCACAAATCTACGCTGCTAATGATAAATAGCAAAGTTTTAATTACTTGTACTAATATTTCTACTTATCAGTATAATAGCTTACTTTGTTTTTATTTCAGTGAACCAAGTCTTTCAGAGAAGCAAGCCTATGCTGATTCACTGGTCAAACTTCAAGCTGCAGAGAAATATTTAGGACGTGCCTACTGTGTTCTTGTGTTAGGACTTGGTTTAGAGGAGCAACATCATATGTCATGTGGAATGTATGTTTGTCTTTCTCTTTGACTTACTTAATCATAGTGGTGTGATTGAACATAAATTTTTAAACTACTGAAAACTTACAATCTAACGAAATGTAAACAAAACAATTACTGTCGAAATGTTTTTATAACTGTTTCTTATTGTACTCTGTAAAGAAACTGTAAAACAACATGGAAATGATGATAATGCAGTGTAATGCATTCACTGTAAAGTTTCATGTCTGCCCTCTTTATAACTTAAAAGGATCGTTTTAGTTCTCAACTTCTGCAGCTGCCATAACAGGCCTTTGGTCACAAAATGATCCCCATTAAAATCATTCCATAAAAAGGCAAAGGTGTTTGTAGATAAAAAAAAATTGTTTGTTTCTTTCAATTCTGTCTTTTATATTATACTTACAATGTTAGATGTATGATTATCTATTTATAGATCAAGAGTTTCATCAACAGACAAGGACAGGGCTATGTTTGAGGTCAGTAATTAGTCTATTTACAGTTACTGTAGTTTAATATCTTGTTTACTTTTAAGTTTATAGAATTGCTGTAAAATAACATTTTTGTTAGTAAGTAAAACACGATGTAAAATATATCATCATTCTGTAAAATGACCATGGTAAATAATATATTCCAAATTTATTTTCATCAAATTGTTGTATGTATTATGTAACAGACATTTTAGTCAGATCAAAGTAAATCTTGGGGTCAAACAAATTGCAACACAAGCTTTTTTTACATAATTCTATTGTCAAATGAATTATTTAAAACAGGTAAAAACCCGAAAAAAAATCGGAACAAAGATTTTAGTAAAAAACGCGATTTAAATGTTGCGTTTATTTCGATTTTTAATGTTGCTCTGTATGTACACCATACACGGCGTTTTATGTTGTAACCGGTGTCGAGGTAAACATAAGTTTAGAGAGCGCGCAATTTGAAATTTGTATTCAGTGAGATTAAAACCATTTTTAGGACTGGAGTAGGATTAATATAAGCTGATGTGAGTAATATGTATGTATTTTTACATTCTTTTTATTCATTTTACACCTTTTAGCCCCAAATATACCCAAATACGTGATATCACGATGTTTGCAATACATTTTCGCGTGGTTATAAATTGCCGCAGCAATCGATCAAACTATAAGTATTTATTAATTTTTAACATGATACTATGATTTGAACAAACATTTAATACCCTAATTTGGTTACAATATGTAAGTAAAGCCCAAAAATAAAAAAAATAAAAATGTCAAGGTTACCCTGGAATGCGCAAAAAATGAAAACTACGGAAGCGTGTTTGGGTCAAAAAAGCACGAAATCCTAAATATCTTCCTAGTAATAACATATTATGCATTTTATTCAAATTTTCTTTGTTTTAGGAATAAAAATGAAAATGTTAATGGTTTTATATTGAGTTGTTTTAGTGAAACTTTGAATTTATTTCAGATTTAATGTGTATAACAAAGGTTTGATTGAAAAAATACCATGTGATTTCACATTGCAAGTCTGTAGATTTAGCCTTGGATATCAAGCTTTAAAGGTAAAATTTGAGGGTTGTTTTATTATCATTTAAATAATAATTATTCGTAATTTATGACATTTTTTCAAAATGATATTTAAATTTTGCATATTAAACTTATAAAAACATTGTCGGCATAGGAATTATAATGAATCTTTTTTTCTTGTTGCAGCGTTTCTTGGATAGAAGATACTCGTGGGATAATGGAGGGTTCAAAAAGAGAAATGAGGTACTATTATTGAAATTTTAAAAAGTAATTTATTAAAAGATAGATAATTCAGATATCGTTAATAAGTTGATTAATAATTGTACGGAGGGCAAACTTAAAAGATAAGGAAGATCTCAAAGAGAGAGATATTTTTTTCACAATCACTGTAACTTTTCGAGTAATTTTTATGATTTAAAGATATAAAGAGTTCAGTGAATGTGCTATGTTGATATTTTTAACATGTTACATAACAATTTCAGTGAGGAAAGCATATGTGTACTATGTAAGACGAATGACGGTCGCCGATTAGCCAAACTTACACAAAAAGGATGTGACACTTTAATTGCCCAAAGTAAAACAAAAGGTACGTTTCCAAAAGAAAAAAAATAGGTTTTTTATACGGATACATATGTGTGGAGAAATATTTCTTAAAATCATGTAAATATGTGTTTTACCACACGATAATAATAAGAATGAATGAATGTTTTATTATTATATTTCTTTTTTATCCCTCTGTAGATGACGGACTAGATGTTAGGCCTAAACAGTATGTGCATGAAGATTGTAGAAAGGATTATTGCTATGACTATGATAAGAAAAGAAAACTTTCTGATGTCACGAACAATGTCATAAGAAGTCCAAAAACAAGGAAAATAGCTGGAAGTTAATTTGTATATGACAATAACTGTGTATTATGTGGGACAACGATAGAAGACGAAAATAAACTTGTTGGCGATGCTGTACATAAAGTTGAAACCTTTGACTTTCAAGACTCAATTAAGGGCATATGTAAAACGAGAAATGATGACTGGGCAAGTGAGATTCTTGGAAGAATAGAAGGTGTAAATGACCTCCCAGCAGCTGAAGCTCGTTATCACCAAAGTTGTAAACAGCAACTTTCGAACATTTAAAAAACGTTCCTGAAAAGTTTCAACATTCAACTCGTGAAAAAAATGAGAAAAATAGAGGAAGGCCATCTAATACAGCAAGTTCTGAAGCATTTTTTAGAAATTATGAAATATTTTTTGAAATGCATGAAAATGAACAACTAACTGTAGTCGATCTGGTGAACATTATGGATGAGAAGTGTGGAACTCACTCGTATAGCTCTGTATATATGAAGAAAAAAATCTTGGAGTATTTTGGAGACAATATCATTATTGCTGAGGTTAATGGTAAACACGATGTAGTGACATTTAAAAGTGAAGCACATGCTATCCTTCACTCGTTTTATAAGCGTAGTAAAACGTGATGAATGTATGTCTGAAAAAGAAGCAATCATAACAACAGCTGCTAGATTAATTCTAAACGATATAAAAAACATGGAAAAGGGAAAAGATATTTATCCTCCAGCAACAGAAATTAAATCATTGTCTTCAAATTTAAATTACTTACCTGACAGTCTGCATCTTTTTCTGCAAAAGGTTATTGACAATAAACAAGGCAAAAAGAAAATAGCTTCAATTGGACAATCTATTGTACAGACAGCAACACCAAGAAGTTTAGTATGCCCGTTACAGCTAGGTTTAGGGGTGATGATTCATCACATGTCCGGATCAAAGATGATGGTTGATTGCTTAAATAACTTAGGTAGCTATAAAATAAAACAGTTTAAGTCAAAATCATACATATATGAAACATGAGTCCATTTGTACTTGTGATCTTTAAACTCTAAACAAATATTTTAGTAAATAGCCAATATTAGAACCAAAGCTATAATTAAAGGTGTTTTTGCGATCAGTTACCTAGCATTTCTAATTAACTGCACCAGGTACTATTTTTATGGTTTAAAGAAACTCTTATGCAAAAAATGTAACACATGTCTATACTTTTTTAGGTTTCAGTGTGTCGTATCAGGAAGTATGTACATATGAAAGAAGTGCAGCAGTGACGCATGGTGTAAACATACAATCAATGAGTAATGGATTTTTACAGTTTATGGCGGACAACGTGGATCATAACATTTGTACAATAGATGGATTACATACATTTCACGGAATGGGAATAATAGCTACAGTAACACCAAAACTTAAGTGTACTCAAGTGATACCACGTATTAATGTCTCACGTGAAGAGGTTATACAAACAGCAAAAATTGATATACAGTTTTATAAGCAACCAAACTGTTTCATGGAAGAAATCAAGTTCAGACATCTGAAAGAAGTTTCCGGAGATGCAGAAGAAGAAGATCTTGAATTTATTCTGAAAATAGCAAGGTCATTGAGGGTTGAGTTACCAGGGTGGTCAGGAACAATGCAGATGATACAACAAGGGAGTCATTATGGTGAATCAACAATATTGTTTATGCCTATGATTGATATGAACTCAAGTGACCTTTCTTGCATATATTCAACTTTACATTTTGTCGCCAAGCAGTCACGAAATCACGGCACTTCAGCAGTCCTAACCTTCGACCAACCCCTTTACTGGAAAGCACTTAATATTGTCAAGAATGAATCAAATAATAGCGAAATAAAATCTATTGTGCTGCGGTTGGGTGGATTTCACTCAGAAATGAGTTTTCTGGGATGTATTGGGCGGCTGATGCAAAATTCTGGTTTAAAGGAACTTCTTTCAACAGTTTATGCAGATAATTCAGTAGTACATATGTTGGATGGAAAAGCTGTAAGTCGTGCAATTAGGGGTCATTTTTTGGTGGACGACGCATTTGAATTCTCTTTTATTTACAGAAGCTTGTAAATACTGAAGTCACACCCGAAAATGCAAATAGAATACAAGATTTTGATGAAGCAGAATTAGACGAGGCTTATGAAATTATAAATTGAAATAAAAAATGAAAAATGTGTTCCAAGCCTATTGAAAGATGAAAAACGTGAAAATTATGATTTCAAAATTTGATACACTAAAGACCCAAATTGTCTGAATTTAGAACAGCAAGACTTTGGATATTTACATACATGGACATGATTGATAATTTGAAATCATTTATTACAGCGGAACGGACAGGGAATTGGAACCTTCATCTCAAAATCCTTACAAAGGATGCTACCTTATTTTGCAGCAGCAGGTCATAATAATTACTTAAAATCAGCCTATATATATATATATATATCCAGGAAATGCTAGACTTACCGAACTGTAAACCAGAGGTATATCAAGCATTTTGCTCAGGCTTGCATGTTGTACGCAGGACCGACAGATATTGGGGAGGCCTCTCAACTAATTTGGTTATTGAGCAAGTTTTAATGAGGAGTTTGAAATCAGCTGGTGGTTTGACAAGGGGAAGAGGCATGACAGAGTCTCAAAGAGCACAGTGGTTATTATCTGCTCCTGCAATGGCCGAAGTAAATCAAGCAATGCAAGAATTCACGGGTTCAGCTACGGAGTCTGAATTAAATTTACAACACAAGGAAGCTTCAAAGGCAAGAATTGAAAGAGATTCTAAAGACCGTGATTGTTTCCTTGATTTTTTAAGGCAACGGAACCCATTTACTGAAAGAAAAGAACTTAAGAAATATCGAAACAGGCGTGACGGGAAATGATTCAGTGACCGTCGACACAGCCAAACAAATTGGTTGAAAAAATTGTAAGTAAAATGGAAGGTCAAAAAGTAACAAGCTTTAGCTTTAAACGAAAAGATGAGGCTACAACTTTGGCTACTCAGAACTTAGTTAAACCTAGTGACGTTTGCGTTTATTGATGTTGATCCTCAAGTACTTTTTCAACGGCTCATTGTTGTATCTGACTCAACTTTAGACAATACTGAGGAAATGTTTAAATATGAATTAAGTGGTAAACCATCAAGTCTTTTTGACAGTGGAGGTCTTTTAATGGAGGCAGAAAAGCCGAATCTTATGAATTCAATATGGGGACTAGGTAATTGTGGCCCTAATGAAAAGATAGAGGAACATGTGAAGTACATTCTGGATGGCGGATCATTGATTCAAAGAATTCCGTGGAAATACGGGGCATCCTTTCACGATTGTACCAATTTATCATTTTGACTACCTAATATTCTACTTCTTTTGTTTGCTAATTAATTTATCTTACATAAGATCTGAAGCTTTTACTCTGATTGTTTAAATTGAAATTTATTAACAATTTTAAGTAAATATAGCCAGTTTCATGTGATAACAGAAAATTAAGAAAAAATGTACATAACCTTCCAATATACTCATAGGCTCAAAGCAAACTAATTAGGCCAACTCTTTATTACTTTTTGACAAAGTAATATACTTTTTGACAAAGTAATATAGTTATGCTCCTGTTTAACTTGATTAACATTAGCTTTAATAGCTTTGAAACCAAAACATGTTTAAAAGTGGCTTGCAGAATGACCTGGGTCTAAATTGGTATCTTAGACGAGTCATAATTGTTGCTATCATGGTAATATAATGTACTCCTTCATTTCAGACTCTGTATTCTTTTTGTACATTTGTGGTATGGATCACATTTAGACGAAAGGATTTTGAAGCTGTTAAAAAAGAAGTGGGAAGGTAAGCATATAATGAAATGGCAAAAAGCAATTTGTTTGATAGGTTTACAGATAGAAAAATTTCATTTTGTAATGACAGCTATACCGAATATTATAAAATGTGTATGCTGACAACAAAAATAAATGATAACTGCTGTACATGCTTTGTACTCAGATAGAATTGCACTGTAATTGGCACTACATATAACTTAAGTAGTGCAGTGTGAAATAAATAAAACTTTATCGAAAATGTCAAATGTAAAGATTGGCAGATTAAAGGTTGAAAATACCTGCACATAAAATCATGAATGACAGCATTCTCTATGGAGTGTAACAAGTTTGTTAAATTATTAGAATTCATTAAGGGAAAATTTTACACTCAAGAAGTAGATGAGAAGTTAAAGCATTTTACATTCATAGCGAAGAAGGTTAATAGTTTGTAAATTAGCTTTAACATTAAAACATGATTTTGTAGTGTGCAGAACACATTATGGTAATATCCACATATCTCTACTACATTAAACAAATGCATTGTGATGTAGGGAAGATTTCTGCCTGGTAAACTAATGAATGTTGTTTTCTTTATTTTAGAATGTTACGATCAGATACATTTAATCCAGCAATAAGAGTTAAGAATGCGCCAGAAGGTAATGTACCAGTAAATTTACTTCATTGACATCATTTCCTAATTAACTATGCACTGAATGTAAATGATGCATACTGAAAGGCTTGCATTTAATAGATAGATTAACACTTGATTACTTAAGCATCAATTGTTTTAAATCATTTTATTATTGCATTTTTGTATGATAAAAATACTGAAGAAGGAATTTACACAGATTGTCTGTTAATTAACATATTGATATCAAGAGCATCTGCGTAATATGTAGAAATATGTGGAACATATAAATGTGTGTACAGTGTTCATATTTACTGGAACTCTGATATCTGGTAAATCAATTAATAAGAGATATAAGTAGATCATTTCATTTGATATAAAGAAATTTCTTAACTATTATTCAAATGTACAAAGCTTACTGAATACATTTAAACTATTCAACACCTGTTATAATCAAATGTAGGTATGTTTATATTTTGGAAGCATTATGTAATACATATATATGTAGTGATGACTTCCCTGTCTTACATTTTGTAATAACTTCCAGAGAAAGAAACAGAGAAAAGAGAAGAGAAGTCTGATGATGGAAAAAAGGAAATTAAAATCGAGAAGACGATAACACCTGCTGAGAACAGACGACTACATCCGTGGGTTTAATTCGTAAAAACACTAATTATAAGATTAGAATAACAAAGCATGCCATAAACATTTGAGATTTTCAATTAGATCATGATCAATGTACCAAGTAATTTCTTTTAAATCATGATTTTTACATGGGTGTGTTACAAAATCGTGCTTTTGTGAATCTGTTTTATTTTTTATGTTTCAGGAAAAGACCAGCTATCAAGTCTATTATACAGTAAGTGAAAAAGTTAGATATGGTAATTGGATGACTGAGTTATGAACAACAAATGTTTAACAACAAATTTGCACATCTTTGGTTTTTATAGTTTTTAGAGTCTTAAATGCTGCAAGCCAGAATGATTTCTCTCTTTTTTCAATCCCATGGAATAAATTATAAAACAATACATCCCATTCAAAAGTTTGTTGAATTTTATTTTAATCTACAAAACACTCATTAGGATGATTTTGAACACAGAAACATATTTTCAGAATAACAAGAACTCCAAAAGAGTAACAATTGTGTTTGTTTAAGGTACATTATGGATAGAATTTTATGAGGGACTTACAGTATTTCATTTTTATTTTGTTTTAGTTCCATAGCATTAACACCATTGTTTATTTGATGTTCTCATAACACATATAATAACATCATTATGATATGTAGAGATTTATTTTGCATATATTAATTTGTTTTTCAGTCAGAGATCACCTGCTATTGTAGCAATACTGCCCTCACCTAAAGAAGAAGCTCACTGGTTGTTCAAGACACGCAAGTAAGACATTCCTTCTGGTCTCTGACAATCATACAGCCTATTATTTTATTATGACTAAAATTTTAGCGTAAGATTTGTTTTCTCTGTAAAACCTTTGCTAGTTTGAAGTTACATATGTTTTCAGTAACCACATCTACATTAAATTTGATGTGATTGACAAAATTTATGTAGTTGCATGATATTTTATTTTTAGCTCACCTGTCACAAAGTGACAGGGTGAGCTTTTGTGATCGCTTTTCGTCCGGCGTCCGTCCGTCCGTCGTCCGTCCGTAAACTTTTACTTTAAATGACATCTCCTCATAAACCACTAAGCCAATTTCATCCAAACTTCACAGGAATGTTCCTTTGGTGGTCACCTTTAAAAAATTGTTCAAATAATTTAATTCCATGCAGAACTCTGATTGCCATGGCAACCAAAAGAAAAAACTTTAAATATCTTCTTTTAAAAACCCAAAGAGCTAGAGCTTAGATATTTGGCACGAAACATCTTCAAGTGAGTGTCTACCAAGTTTGTTCAAATAAAAGCCCTGGGGTCAAAATTGGTCCCGCCCCAGGGGGTCATTGATTTTCCCTATATGCATATAGTAACAACTTAAAAAATCTTCTTTTAAAAAACCCAAAGAGCAAGAGCTAAGATATTTAGCATGAAACATGTTCTAATGGGTGTCTACCAAGTTTGTTCAAATAAAATCCCTGGGGTCAAAATTGGCCCCGCCCCGGGGGTCATTGATTTTCCTTATATGTGTATAGCAAAAACTTAAAAAATCTTCTATGAAAAAACCCAAATAGCTAGAGTTAAGATATTAAGCATGAAACATCTTCTAGTGAGTGTCTACCAAGTTTGTTCAAATAAAAGCCCTGGGGTCAAAATTGGCCCCGCCCCGGGGGTCATTGATTTTCATTATATGTGTATGGCAAAAACTTAAAAATCTTCTTTGAAAAAACCCAAATAGCTAGAGTTTAGATATTAAGAATGAAACATCTTCTAGTAAGTGTCTACAAAGTTTGTTCAAATAAAAGCCTTGGGGTTAAAACTGGCCCCGCCCCAGAGGTGTCATTGTTTTTAACTATATGTGTACAGTAAAAATTTAAAAAATCTTCTTTTAACAAAACCCAAATAGCTAGAGGTTAGAGTTTCAGCAGGAAACATCTTTTTGTTGGTGTCTACCAAGTTTGTCCAAATAAAAGCCCTTGGGTTTCAATTAGCCCTGCCAAAGGGGGGGGGGGCGGAGGTCATTGTTTTTCATTATATATGTGTAGTTAAAACTTAACATTATGAAACATCTTCTAATGAGTGTCTTCCAAGTTTGCTGGGGTTTAAACTGGCCCCGCTCCAGGGGCCTATATACAGGTGAGCGACCTCAGGGCCATCATGGCCCTCTTGTTAAGGATAATGAACAGTTAAATTTTTAATGTTTTATAGTTGAGATTCTGCTATCTGCTACATTAACTCTATGTTGTCATATATGGACCTTTCCGTTTTTTCGTAGCGGAACATTTAGCCACACATTTTCCATTCATTGCTAGGTCAACTGCTCACAAACAGTATCACAAACATAAGCACGCATTCTTTTGTGCAAACCAGGTCAACCAGTGACTATGTATTATCTCACTGTAGCGATTGGATAACAAGTTAGCCAATTTACATAAAACTGTAAACACCGGAAAGGTCCATTATAGTAATAGTTACCGATATGAACAATGAGCTATATTATTATAATATTTTCAGCTTACTGGGTAAAATGGATAATGAGAAAGACAAAGATAACAGTGAAGACGATGATGATCCAAATAAAACAATCTTTGTCATTGACAAAAGAAATTTTAAGTATGTCACTTGACTTATCTACAATTAGGCACTTCTCTTCAATTTCAGTATAATTTTTTTAACCGATGATAAAATATCAAAGAAATATTTTTATTTTGCCAATTATATAAACTTAAAATTAAACTGAGGATCCGAGATGAAAATTAACTATTCTCACAATTGAATGTTAGATAAGTAAGAGTTGTATGTATAAATTTAAAAAGCTTAAGCTCTAAGGAATAAATTAAGACATAAGAACTGCATTAATGAAGTTTGATTTATGAGTTGTTAAAAATTTGATGAGTTGTAATATTTAGATATTTAATTAATGGATACTTTGTATTGTTTAGAATTGGTATATTGGGCGACTCCCTAAGTCAGTATAACCCAATAACATTGTCACCAATGGGAGCAGACAATGAGGGTGAAGATGGGGAACAGAAACAGGTTGATGATAATACTGCCGATAAACCTCAAACTGGTAACTTATCCTTGGTGTACTTATTAAAAATTTTATAAATCATTATTATATATTATTGAGTAAGTCAATATGATGTAAAGAATTTGCAATCTGTTATCGTTAATTGAAAGGAAATGTTAATTTGTATGAAGATGAGAAGTGTAACAAGACTATGAGATATATTTGTTGTACATGAACACAAAATACTCAGAAGTGAGCTTTTGTTATAGCAGTTGTCAGTTGTCCATTGTAATCCATAATTAATAACAGCATCTCCTTAAACAATATGGTTGACATTTACCAAACTTCACAGGACTATTTCTTAGTTGGAACTGTACAAAAGTTACATAAATGGTTAAAGTTTGGTGCCTAAAAAGCTCATATGGTAAAAAGTGGAACAGCATATGCTTACTTTCGAAATCTTTTTTTTTTAGAAACTACAGCTTAGATATATGGCATAACATTACCTAATGGTCTTCTTGAATATGCCCATCAGTGTCAGAATTGGTCCTGGCTTATAGGTCACTTAATTTGCAAAGATTTATATAGTAAAATACATTTAAATCTAGTGGAGATTCGCAAAGTCCATTGCAAGATATTTGGTGACATTGCTTAGTTGACAATCTATAAAAGATTTATTAAAAGTAGACCTTGAATCAAACCTTGCCTCTTCATGAGATTTCCTAGCAATATGTCTTGTGTGTGCGATCTCGGTCAATATTGTTGCTGAGGCAGTCACAGATGCTTTTACTGAGGACTGAGATTTGTTTATATTTGTCTCAAAATGGAGAAAAAGAACTGTAAAATATCTTTTTAAAAAACATTCAAAGCTATAAGTGATATATTATTTAAAAGAGTTTAATTATCCGTCCTATATTGTTGTCTGTGATAAAGTTATTTCACTTGTTGCATTTAAGCTATTTCTTGATTTACTATTGTACATTATAATTTACATTGAACACGGTTAGGATGTAGATTTTACCTCAAAAAATAACAAATTTACCTTCGTAGACAATAAAGTTGTTACGTTTTTTGCCTTTATTGATAAGACTTTGTACGTCACTATTCAAAATGCACTATAGTACATACATTTTGAATTACTTAACCAAATTTCAATAAAACTTGATTTAATAGATAGTTCACAGTTGATGCATATTGAATATAGTGATATTTTTTTCTTTGTATGAAATATTTTATACAGATTTTTCCTGGTGAAATGTAAAAGCCAACAAGCCAAATATCTGTTCCCACAAATAAAGAACAAGATAATCGTTTTGCATAACATGGTGTTGCCAAGGAAAATTATCTTATTGGCGAGCACTTGTTACCTGATGATGATGGTTATCTATATGTTAGGACATGATTTGTTGCCAATCAAATAATTATGAACATTAACTAACGAGTTTTCAGCAGGAAATTTATCTGCAACAACTTAGATACTGGATAAAAGTTTTGGTATACATTATATATTTTAGAACTATGCTGTTGTTGTAAAATGTCAGTGGCCAAATTTCACACTTTATATTATTATAATTATTGAGTTTTGTTCCAATAAAACTTAAAATGATATGTTGTTTTCTTTTTAATCTACGTTCATTAATTAATTTATTCATTTAATTCCATCAATTTACTACATCAAAACATGCAAATTAATACTACTATACACAACGTAAAAAAGTACATTGTCACTCATGATTGATTTATAGAGACTTATATTAACATTTTACCTTACATTAAACATTTTACTAAAAAACTATTTACATATTGCCAAAGCTAAGAAGCAGACCCTATTCATAACATTAATATGATATTATAATTATGAAAAAGGCACTTCTAAATGCTAGGAAAAAACGCTAAAATGGAAATCAACCCGATTCGAAGAATCTATTTTCTTAGGGGTTATTACAGAATACAATTAACAATTAGAAAAGAATTACTTTATTTCGAAAGATAAAAATATCGTCTGTTTAAATAAAATATTGTCTGAAATTAAAATCAACTAAATAATATCTTGCATGTTATTGAAGGACAGAGCCGTACTATAAATGATTTGTTTCTAATATCATCAAAGTGCAGTTGAAACTAGCACGAGTTTCAGTTCCAATTATATGAGATGTTATTTAATGTCCATATGCAGGGATTGTGACATAAACATAAATTTAACTTCCTTAAAGGTACATGCCTCCAGAAGAGTCGAAATATTTCAATAAAATCAAACTTGTGAAAATGCACTAAGGTTTACGTAAGGAAAAGTAATATTTTACATATATGCGATAAATTACTGTTTTTCAATACTTACAACTATATTTTTACTGCGTTAATAACGAAGTACAGGCTATTTATGCATATTTTGACCACTTTTTGGTAATTTACGTGGTGTGTAAGTGCCATTGATAATGTGTAAGTTGCTTCCTTTGGGTTACTTCACAATATTACAAATTCAAATACATTTTAAAAATTTTAATTAAAATTGGGATGAATCTGGAGTCGTGCTGCTTTAACTTGATATAACACCCGTAAAGATGAGAATGCTTATTGTCATACACCACTAAAGGAAATCCCTCACACATAGGAAAGACGAAAATAGCAAATCGGTTTATATGACAGCCCATGTGATCGACTGAGCCATTTATGACTTTATTTTTGTGCACTAGTCATTATTACAATTAAAAATACACGAGATCTTTGTTTCAACAAGTATTGTTCTTTATGATTTCCCACAACAATCCTAATCTATAATGTATACTTTTTAATAGGTATTCTGTATGATTATAATTTCTAAAGCTCTGGCGCGATTTTTCCCCTTTTTCCAAAATATTCAATGAAAATAAGCAGTAAAAGCGATGAATGTAAACTGATAAAAAATGAAGCAATCAAGCTGAATAAGGAGTTTAAACGTTTTTGGGAGGAGTGCATTTTTTTCACAAAGGCCTGGAAGGAGAATTTAAACTGGCGCAGATAATTTTCTTACTTTTCCTCCTTTTTTCTTTCTTTCTTATTTTATTTCTTGACTTTTTTAAAATATTTAAGACATACATGATTGATTTGAGCGTTACTTTATCGATTCATTTCAATCATGTCTATAATCATTCAAAGTTTAAGAACATTCTCAGTGCTAGTTTAAATTTAAAAAAAAAAATTCTTTACCTTGGTAAAAATATTGCACTGCTCTGGGGAAAAACGTCTTTAAAAAAGCAAATATGCATCATTGATAACACTTTGCAATCGTAAATCATGATACTATGTCCTAAACAACATCAACCGTATGAGTCCTGCATAAGGCCACTATTGCATGGATTTCAGCTAAGTCTGTGAGCGATCTAAAACAGTAGCTAAAACTTATAATGAATATCGCCAACATGAAAATTATCTCGTCGCTTAGAGACATTTTATATTATTCCATTTTTCGAGAATAATTTCTAAGGTTTAATATAACGATAAGGAGGGATTCGTCTTCCAAGGACTTTTTTAATTTTTTCTTTGGAACCAAGACAGGTTCTCTACAGTTATTTCTACAATGATTATTGTTTTATCTAGAAATATTATTTCAAAATCACTAACTTACCTTATAATGTACAAAAAAAAAAAATTAAATAGTATTCTGTGTCAGCTTTGCCTTTTAAATTAAATAATTAATTAATATGTTATAGAATAAAAAAACAATAGTGTCTACTGAATTATACAGGTTATACTCTGATCTGAATTTTTATTTAAAGTCACGTTTGCATAAACTTTACAACAGAATATTCTTATTTATGTACCCTGGAATATTGAATGGGAACTATACCATTTCGGAATGTTACGATCAGATACATTTAATCCAGCAATAAGAGTTAAGAATGCGCCAGAAGGTAATGTACCAGTAAATCTTCTTCATTGACATCATTTCCTAATTACCTATGTACTGAATGTAAATGATGCATACTGAAAGGCTTACATTTAATAGACAGATTAACACTTCATTACTTCAGCATCAATTGTTTTAAATCCTTTTTTTTATTACAGATCTTAATTTAATGACATGACTAATCTAAACCACGCTGATACATGTATCTCAATTAGAATATTGGACTATCATAAGAACATGTGCAAATCATCGACAATTTGGTATACTAGTATAAGGTTTAAAAATGCTGAAATATATCGAATCAAAAATACTATTTCATTTTACCCATTATATAATTTTATAAGACGTAATTAACTAGACTCTTGTTATAATAGATGTAAAAGAAACCAGACTATTTTCTTAAAGCTTTATAAGATTTAGTTATATTTTTATATATTTATGAAGACTTTTAAAATAAGAATAGCAATATATGTGATTTACATTACATATTGTACATTTTCACGATTTAAGAATGTATTAGTGTACTGTGTAGATTCTTCTCACAACAAAAATTGGTACAAAAGTACAAAAGCTTACAGTTGATAACAATCTTCATACAAATTATTTTTCAGCTTTCTCCCATGAACAGATAAGTAAAAACAATTGTTTTAAGATAAAAATCAGAAGCACATGTTCTAAGAGAGGAATTGTGTAATAATTGAATGAATAAAGTCTACGTCATAGCAACTTGAGACAATCAGATGATACAGACCTTGCATAGAACAACCAAAGTCACAAAGAAAATAAGTTATAACTTTAAAAACTACAAACTTCTTTATATTTTAACAAGATTGAAAGATAATTTAAATCTTTTTTTTTAAAGAGCAGCATATAAGAATGATTTTCTATAGATCTAGTAAACCAATGATGTAATGATTATCAGACCTGGAAATAAAAGGGTAATGACCGAGTAAGAATGTGGGTGGGTAAAGTTTATACTTGCATTCTTTGAATAATAGCATGTAATAACACTTAGCTCAGCTAACATTAATGTCTCTGTCAATTCATTTATTCAAAATTGTGTGTTAGATTCACATTTCTGGTATAAAAGGACGTTTTGCAAGAAATAGCTCAGTAGTAATGTATCTTGGACTTTAGTGTACCTGATAAAAATTACCTTTCACATTAACCAGAAAAGATTCTTTAAAATTTTATCTACTTGATTAATTTTTGAAAGGTTATGTTTATTGTACATGTTGTATATTATGATCAAACTTCGGCTATAAAGAGTTTGTAGTATTAAGGTATGGTTTATAATGACTATACATGTACAGCTTTGAAGTACGTGTTACCTATATTATGTTTTATATTCTTCACAAGCTTACAGTGGACATTTCAACAAGATTGTATAGTAACAAAACAGCTAATAGACAGACTATAGTACTTTGTCTGTCTAATGTCAGCTTATATTGATGAATGTTACTATAGGCTATAGAGTTCACTGATGATATTACTTGTAGAATATAGTAAAGGATGATTAAGACTTTTTAATGCAGTATCAATTGATTAGCTGTTGGTTTTGTTGTTGTTTTTTATAGGGGGGGGGGGGCATTTTGTATAGTGTATTGTGAAAGCTCAATTTGAAAGTAAAATTAAGGTATATCCAGGTAATTCATAGTGAGTGTATAATCTTGCAGCTGCTACAAACTATGACAATGATGAACAAATTCTTGTTTGATCTGGTTTCACCAGAGAGTAATAAAATGGTTCAAAACATTTAGATTTTTAAAGGTATGTATAGGTGTGGTAGCTAATCATAGAACATGAATGATTTCCCCTACAGGGATTTAAAGTGTAATTCAACATAATTACTATATAGCAACAGGTATGTTATTGTAGGTGGTGAGCCTTGGGTTCCAGATTCATGGTTTGTGATTTACATAGATAAGTATAAGATAAAGATTATCACTAAGTTTTTCTGCTGCTGAATTATCTCCTCCAGTAAAGTGCAAAACAGACAGCTGGCAGATAACACTACTTCTACTCATACATTCCCAAACTTGAAATAAGTTTTATGTCAGAACATAAATCTTTGAAGTTTTTATTATGTTGTCTTATTTAAAATCTTTATTATATGTATTATGACCCAAGTTTTCATTTAAAGTGAAAATAACCAAGAGTTTATTTATAAAGGTATGGTTGTTTTAATGCTTCCAAATTGTCCATGTTATTTATATATGTGACCTTGACCTGGTGTATACAGACTATATGTATCTAGGACAACTTTTGAGTATCAGTTGTATCAGAAATTAGAATCAAAGTTTTATGGCCTTTTAATTATTGCCTGACAGGTAATGTAACAGTTATTACATCTGAAGAATTATAGTGATGCTAATCTTATATCTGCTGAGATACTTAAATAACTATATTTCTTTTCATTTCTGTGAATCATTAATGTCTTATACTAGATTCCATTTTGCTGAATAAGCAGTTTCCCATATTGAATACACATACGAAAAAGTGGTGGCCCTTGAAAAATATACAAAATTATAATATTGGTCATTTTGAATGACCATGCAGTTTGTCTTTTTCTGACAGCTAATGCTCTTGTTGAAAAATAACTACATACTATTTATATAATCAGTTAGCTCATATTTATAGTTTCATATTTTTGTAGAAAATTTATAATAAAATAAGTAAAAATGTTTTTCAAACTTGTAAATGTGAAATGATTTATTGTTTTCAGGGCTAAGTCATCAAAAGTGCGGTAGGAATACATGCACCATATTATAATGAAACACATTATAAATATTGTTGTGTTTAAAAAATGTAGAAAATATAACATTTCTTAGTTTTCGAAAACTAATAAGAAATTCAAAATTAAAAAAAAAGATTGTACTAAATATTGCGATACCAGTACGAAAGTGTAATTTTTTCTGCAATAAAGCCATTATTTAAATTCAATTTTAGAAATGTTTGAAATTGAAATAATATATAAGTGCATATGGCTACAATAAATAAGAATGTTAATTTTCTGCATGTTTACATTGCATGCCACATGATGTATATTTCTACAGAGCATGCAATAGTCTAAATGTTGAAGTTTAGTGTCAGATGATAAAAGTATAAATTTGAGACAGCACTCGTCTGGTATGTTGTCTGCTTGTTATATATACATAATGTATACTTACATAGATAAATTGATTGTCTGACTGACATTAAGGTCTTGTACACTTGTTAATTAATTTGTTATTGTAGAGATAATTAAATTTGTTGACATGAATATTGTCATGATACTACATATATATTGTTTGTATTATTATTGTTACATGATATAATGTAGAGGAGGTGGCCATTTATCTTTTGTCTGATATTCTGAAAATTTTATTGGAATAACTAAAGTAAGAGTTTCGGGTTCGTAAACTGAATTATGCCATTGTGCGGAAAATATGGGTTTCTGAATAACAAAATAGAAAATTTTCATTTTTATGGTGCAATAGCTGTTGACAATCGCTATCCGCTCATATGTCCGTTTACAGGAATGTTGGACATTGGTTTGCTTATTTAGTATTTGTCGAGTTATGGCCCTTGACTTAGTGAAAATTTTGCAATTTTCAATTTTTGTGATGCAAGCTCAAGAAGTATTTGACCTTGAGTCATGAAACTTAATAGTAATGTTGGTCAGCATGTGTAGTTGTACATCTGATGTTTTACTTGTTTTTGATTTCTTTTAAGCATATTTTAGGATATAAAATTGCGATTTGGAATTCTTGCAGATCAATATTGTGAAAAATCAAGATGTCGCAACATTGGACAAATTGGATGTCATTTTTATGTCCGGACCACTTAGAGGGAGGGGAAGTCATGTAGAATTTCCTTTTGTGTGTCCGTCTGTCATATTTTAAGCCAGTAGACTGACAAAACAGTAGAAGTGAAGGCTGCTGTGTGCTATGGACACATAATTTTCTAGTTATTGCTCTTTCTTTCCCCAATTACAACAGTCTTGGTAATCCTAAAATGTTATAAAAAAGGCATGTAATCAAGAAGGTCTCACTGTTATTTAATTTAAAGAACTACAAGTCATGCACTTTTAGTGTATATTTGTTTGCAGAAGTAATTTGACTTAATTGCTGTTCATGATTAAGCGTTCTTTAGGGAAATCAAGAGTTTCCTGTTTGGTCAACTCATTACAACTGAAATGAAAGAAAGTTTGTATATTTTTCAGTATAGTGAACAAATAAATATTTTAAGAGTTGGGATAGGTTGACAGATGGGTATGTACAAGAGATAGAATGTTATATAAACCTAGATGTTGTAATATGTTGTAAGAATATTGTTGAAGCCATATTTGATATTGGCGATAGTGTGAATGTTGTTTAAAACAATATGTTCATCTTGAACCGCAGTATAAAAACACAGAAACAATAATGTATGACAATGTTACCAAGTTTTTTAATCAGATATTAACAAAGTGCATTCACAGACAACTGTTTAAAGGTAAACTCAGTTTACATCAGCATGTGACTGATATACTTACTGAAGTACAACTAATCAAGATTGACATTTAAATTATATATGTGCCATCATATTTGACTTATCAAATATTGAATTGTTACTTCTGAGATAATTGTTAGTAAAGATACAAATAACATAATTAATGCTTTCCAAGTAAAATTTACAAGGGATGTCTGGAAAGTTTTGAGACTTACTCTATAAATAAAGAAATCTCAATATTTTACTTTGATATGCCATATTATGACACATATATATAATATATAATCTTCCATGAATTTAGTTTCAACAATGCAAAACAAGAATTTCATTACATACACATCAATATATTACATAGCACTTTGACTAATAGATGTTACATCACTGTCCCTTCATTTCAAAACAATTCAGTGAAGTCCCTTTAAGCTAAATCTTATTACAAACATGGATATAATTTCCCTATAAAATAAATATAAAAAAACCAAGTGCTCTGATCAATGTGTGATCAGTTGTTATGGAAACAGACTTATATATAATACAATAAACCCTGATGAAAAGAAATTATTATAAAAATGATCCTATAAGTCTCACAACTTCCCACATATCCCTGTTAATATGAATATATTTTATTATAAATGTATGATATAAATGTTTATTTTTCTAAGAATATAAATTCTGTTTCTTGTGTTGCTATGTTATTGCTTTGATTTGATCTAAAAATTAAAACAATGGGGCAATATACATGATATAGATTATATATTTGCAAGGAGAAGATGAATGATTATGCTCTTTACATGGCATAGTGTTGTTTTATGCATTTCTCTCTCTTTGTCACCACAATTATAATTCTTAGATTGTAGAGCTGTTAATGGCAGACAAAATTCCTGCCAGTGTTTTCATATGATGTATAGAATCAAATATCAAGTTATTATAGGCTACAAAAAAGTATGTCTGCCAATTTTCCCAGAAAATGTTCAGTGATATTTT
Organism: Ruditapes philippinarum; assembly: GCF_026571515.1. Lineage (NCBI taxonomy): Eukaryota > Metazoa > Mollusca > Bivalvia > Venerida > Veneridae > Ruditapes > Ruditapes philippinarum. Next base: position 205,588 of record NW_026862688.1, on the reverse strand, counting down.
TTATAAAAATAGTAATTTACAATGATCAAGATATTGTATTTGTTTTTATCCTCCTAGTTTCTTAAATGGAGTTGTCAGCTACAATTGTAATCAATAAGGGATATTAAGATGCAATTTGAAGCTGGTAACCCAGCAATATAGAGCCTGGTCAGACTGCACAAAGATTAAAGTCTGACCTGACTCTGTACTGACAGCAAAGGCTATTCTCTGAGAATTCAAATATTCTATATGGTTTTGATTGAGGGAGCAAATTTAAGAATACCATGTTATAATGAGATGTGATGACAAATACAAATATTTAAACAAATCTTTGGTTTTTATTGTATATATATTTTAAATATCTAGCATCGTAGTATCAAGAAATCAGTTGGAGATAATAATTAGTATAATTAACTGTCTCCAGATTTAATAATTCACAAATCTTTGCTACTAATGATAAATAGCAAAGTAATGTTTAAATACTATATACTAATATTTCTACTAATCAGTATAATAGCTTACTTTGTTTTTATTTCAGTGAACCAAGTCTTTCAGAGAAGCAAGCCTATGCTGATTCACTGGTCAAACTTCAAGCTGCAGATATATTTAGGACGTGTCTACTGTGTTCTTGTGTTAGGACTTGGTTTAGAGGAGCAACATCATATGTCATGTGGAATGTATGTTTGTCTTTCTCTTTGACTTACTTAATCATAGTGGTGTGATTGAACATAAATTTTTAAACTACTGTAAACTTACAATCTAACGAAATGTAAACAAAACAATTACTGTCGAAATGTTTTTATAACTGTTTCTTATTGTACTCTGTAAAGAAACTGTAAAACAACATGGAAATGATGATAATGCAGTGTAATGCATTCACTGTAAAGTTTCATGTCTGCCATCTTTATAACTTAAAAGGATCAGTTTAGTTCTGAACTTCTGCAGCTGCCATACCAGGCCTTCGGTCACAAAATGATCCCCGTTATAATCATTCCATAAAAAGGCAAAGGTGTTTCTAGATAAAAAAAATTGTTTGTTTCTTTCAATTCTGTCTTTTATATTATACTTACAATGTTAGATGTATGATTATCTATTTATAGATCAAGAGTTTCATCAACAGACAAGGACAGGGCTATGTTTGAGGTCAGTAATTAGTCTATTTACAGTTACTTTAATATCTTGTTTACTTTTAAGTTTTTAGAATTGCTGTAAAATAACATTTTTGTTAGTAAGTGAAACACGATGTAAAATACATCATCATTCTGTAAAATGACCATGGTAAATAATATATTCCAAATTTATTTTCATCAAATTGTTGTATGTATTATGTAACAGACATTAAACTGTAATTGTACCAATTTATCATTTTGACTACCTTATATTCTACTTCTTTTGTTTGCTAATTAATTAATCTTATATAAGATCTGAAGCTTTTACTCTGATTGTTTAAATTGAAATTTATTAACAATTTTAAGTAAATATAGCCAGTTTCATGTGATAACAGAAAATTAAGAAAAATTGTACATCCAAGAACAGGAACCTTCCAATATACTCATAGGCTCAAAGCAAACTCATTAGGCCAAATCTCTATTACTTTTCGAAAAAGTAATATACTTTTTGACAAAGTAATATACTTTTTGACAAAGTAATATACTTTTTGACAAAGTAATATACTTTTTGACAAAGTAATATAGTTATGCCCCTGTTTAACTTGATTAACGTTAACTTTAATAGCTTTGAAACCAAAACATGTTTAAAAATGACTTGCAGAATGACCTGGCTCTAAATTGGTACTATAGAATAGTCATAATTGTTGCTATCATTGTAATATTAATATATGTACTCCTTCATTTCAGACTCTGTATTCTTTTTGTACATTTGTGGTATGGATCACATTTAGACGAAAAGATTTTGAAGCTGTTAAAAAAAGAAGTGGGAAGGTAACTATATAATGAAATGGCAAAAAGCAATTTATTTGATAGGTTTTACAGATAGAAAAAAAATCATTTTGTAATGACAGCTATACCAAACGAATATTCTTAAATGTGTATGCTGAAAACAAAAATAAATGATAACTGCTGTACATGCTTTGTACTAAGATAGAATTGCACTGTACTTGGCACTACATATAACTTAAGTAGTGCAGTGTGAAATAAAAAAAACTTTATCGAAAATGTCAAATGGAAAGATTGGCAGATTAAAGGTTGAAAATACCTGCACATAAAATCATGAATGACAGCATTCTCTATGGAGTGTAACAAGTTTGTTAAATTAAGAATTCATTAAGGGAAATTTTACACTCAGAAGTAGATGAGAAGTTAAAGCATTTTACATTCATAGCGAAGAAGGTTAATAGTTTGTAAATTAGCTTTAACATTAAAACATGATTTTGTGGTGTGCAGAACACATTATGGTAATATCCACATATCTCTACTACATTAAACAAATGCATTGTGATGTAGGGAAGATTTCTGCCTGTTAAACTAATGAATGTTGTTTTCTTTATTTTAGAATGTTACGATCAGATACATTTAATCCAGCAATAAGAGTTAAGAATGCGCCAGAAGGTAATGTACCAGTAAATCTACTTCATTGACATCATTTCCTAATTAACTATGCACTGAATGTAAATGATGCATACTGAAAGGCTTGCATTTAATAGATAGATTAACACTTGATTACATAAGCATCAATTGTTTTAAATCCTTTTATTATTGCAATTTTTTGTATGATGAAAATACTGATGAAGGAATTAACACAGATTGTCTGTTAATTAACATATTGATATCAAGAGCATCTACGTAATATGTAACAATATGTGGAACTTATAAATGTGTGTTCAGTGTTCATATTTACTGGAACTATGATATCTGGTAAATCAATTAATAAGAGATATAAGTAGATCATTTTATTTGATATAAAGAAATTCCTTAACTATAATTCAACTTACGTACAAGGCTTTCTGAATACATTTAAACTATTCAACACCTGTTATAATCAAATGAAGATATGTTTATATTTGAGAAGCATTATGTAATATATATGCAGTGATGACTTCCCTGTCTCACGTTTTGTAATAACTTTCAGAGAAAGAAACAGAGAAAAAAGAAGAGAAGTCTGGTGAGGGAAAAAAGGAAATTAAAATTGAGAAGAAGATAACACCTGCTGAGTACAGACGACTACACCCGTGGGTTTAATTTGTAAAAACACTAATTATAAGATTAGAATAACAAAGCATGCCATAAACATTTGAGATTTACAATTAGATCATGATCAATGTACCAACTAATTTCTTTCAAATCATGATTTTTACATGGGTGTGTTACAAAATCGTGCTTTTGTGAATCTGTTTTATTTTTTACGTTTCAGGAAAAGACCAGCTATCAAGTCTATTATACAGTAAGTGAAGTGATTATTAATGTGAAAGTTAGATATGGTAATTGGATGTGAGATATAAACAACAAATGTTTAACAAAAAAAATATTTTTATAGTCTTAAATGCTGCAAGCCAGAATGATTTCTCTCTTTATTTAATTCCCATTGAATAAATTAAGAAACAATACATCCCACACCAGAGTATGCTGAATTTTGTTTTAATCTACAAAGCATGCTTTAGGATGATTTTGTTCACAGAAACAAATTTTCAGAATAACAAAAACTATAAAGGAGTAACAGTTGTGATTGTTTCAGGTACACTATTTGAATAGATTTTTTCTAAGGACTTAAAGTATTTCAATTTTATTCCATTTTTAGCTCGACTATTCGAAGAATATGAGAGCTATTGTAGTCGCGTCTGCGTTGGTTAAAGTTTTTTGTAAATTCAAATATCTCAATTATTGCTTGAGATATTCAATTGAAACTTACAATACTTATTTATAGAAACAATGTACATCAGTTTGACAAGTTGGATAACTCAGCCTACAATATTGACAGAATTATGCCCCTTTTTAACTTAGAAATTTTGGTTAAAGTTTTTTGTAAAGTCAAATATCTCAATTAATGCTTGAGATATTCAATTGAAACTTACAATACTTATTTATAGAAACAATGTACAAGTTGGATAACTCTGCCTACAATATTTACAGAATTATGCCCCTTTATAACTTAGAAATTGCATATCTCTGCCTGCAATATTTGCAGAATTATTTGCCCCTTTGAAACTTAGAAATTTTGGTTAAAGCCCAACTTAAAGGTTAAAGGTCTTCAAAGATATTTACTTGAAACTTTACACATGTACTTAGGGTCATAATTGGCGAGTCATAATTGTATGCCACTGACCAAATTCCATAACTCTACTCGCATTTAGGCTGATTCATCTCCCCTTTTCTACTTAGTCTCTTGGTTAATGTTTACATGCAAGTTTTACATATCTCAATAATTATTAAAGATATTTATTTAAAACTTCATATATGCAAATTATGCATTTAGAATCATAATTGTAGGTCACTGACCAAGATCCATAATTCTATCTTGCATTTAGGCTGAGTTATCTCCCCTTTTTCAACTTAGAAATTCATGGTAAAGTTTTGCTTGTAAGCTGTTATCTCCATAACTACTGATTCACTGAAGAGTTTGTGCCTTTTTATGGGACATTTTTATGCATTCATAATAATAAAGCAGTGATTTACTTGATAAAACATCTTAATAACAAGCCTATGTACCTTTCTGGTCAATTTTATGTATTCATAGGTAATTAGCATTATTATACTCAATAAAACATCCTTGTGACGATTTTTGAATAGTCGAGCCAATACTGTCCTCCGACAGTTCTTGTTTACTTTGGAAATTGATTTACAGAAATCACCTTGTCAGAACCTTAATAGTCCTCAATCATACATATTTGGTTTGTAGCATGTATAGTGGTCTTGTTCAAAAGAATTGCTTATTGACTAACTTTTGAATATTGACTTACTTTTTAGCTCGACTATTTGATAAGAATAAGTTGAGCTATTGTAGTCATCCGAGCGTTGGCGCAACCACTTCTGTTAAAGTTTTTGTTATGGCTCAAATATTTTCAAAGTCCATTGACATATGGCCTTGAAACTTTGCGCACTTGTTCACCATCATGACCCCAACCTGTAGACAGGAGGAGATAACTGTATCAAGCATTTTAACAGAATTATGCCCCTTTTTTCGACTTAGAATATACATTTAAGTTTGCATACCACCTCTGATATTTTCATATTCTATTGACATCTGGCTTTGAACCAAGTTGAAATTTATAGTCTTCTTTGAGAGCATAATAGGACTCTCTTCAAGGCCTATAACTGTAACATGGATTTAAAGAAAAAAAAATATGTTAAAGTTTTTGTAATACTTCAAATATTTTCAAAGTCAATTGACATAACGCTTTGAAACTTTGCGCACTTGTTCACCATCATGACCCCAATCTGTAGACAGGAGGAGGTAACTGTATCAAGCATTTTGACGGAATTATGCCCCTTTTTCCACTTAGAATTTACATTTAAGTTTGCATACCACCTCTAATATTTTCATATTCTATTGACATCTGGCTTTGAAACAAGTTGAAATTTTATAGTCTTCTTTGTGAGCATAATAGGACTCTCTTCAAGACCTATAACTGTAACATGGATTTAAAGAAAAAATTTGCCCTTTTGTAAACTTAGAAAATTTTACATTATCAAGGCTTTTTTTACTATCAAGCACTAAGAATAGTCGAGCGTTGCTGTCCTACCGACAGCTCTTGTATATTTTAAGATCCATAACATGAACACCATTGTTTATTTTATGTTCTCATAACATATTTAATACCATGTTTATGATATGTAGAGATTTATTTTGCATATATTTGTTTTTTCAGTCAGAGATCACCTGCTATTGTAGCAATACTGCCCTCCCCTAAAGAAGAAGCTCACTGGTTGTTCAAGACACGCAAGTAAGATATTCCTACTGGTCTCTGACAATCATACAGCCTGTTTTTGTATCCTAACTAATGTTTTAGTGTAAGATTTGTTTTCACTTTAAAAAATTGCAAGTTTGAAGTTTACAGATGTTTCCAGTAACCACATTTACCTGAAATTGACATCATTGACAAATGGAGTTGCATGATGTTTTATTTTTAAGACAAGTCAACAATTGAAATTTTTACGTTTCATACTTGGGATTCTGCTACATTAACTCTTTGTTGTCGTTTATTATAGTAAAGTTTATGAACAATTAGCTATATTATAATATTTTCAGCTTACTTGGTAAAATGGATAATGAGAAAGACAAAGAAGACAGTAAAGATGATGATGATCCAAACAAAACAATCTTTGTCATTGACAAAAGAAATTTTAAGTATGTCTCGTGATTTATCTACAATTATACACTACTCTTACTTTTCAGTGTAGTTTCGTTTAACTGATGATAAAACATCAAAAGAAATCATTTTATTTTGCCAATTATATAAACTTAAATTAAATTGTGGCTCTGATGTTAATAAGATATTAAATAAGATTTGTATGTATAAATTTTAAAAGCTTAAGCTCTAAGGAATAAATTAAGACATAAGAACTGCATTAATGAAGTTTGATTTATGAGTTGTTAAAGTTTGATAAGTTGTTATATTTTTTATGTATAGATATTTAAATTAATGGAGACTTAATGTTGTTAAGAATCGGTATATTGGGTGACTCCCTAAGTCAATATAACCCAGTAACATTGTCACCAATGGGAGCTGAAAATGAGGATGAGGACAATGAGGGTGAAGATGGGGAACAGAAACAGGCTGATGATAATACTGCTGATAAACCTCAAACTGGTAACTTATTATTGATTTCCTTATTAAAAATATTATAATTCATTATATTAAAGGGAGTAAATCATTATGATGTCAAGAATAAGCATTTTGTTATCAACAATGCTCTATTCGGAAGGAAATACTGTCGTTGTTAATTTGTATGAAGATTAGAAGTGTACGTCAAGAACTTAAGATATGTTCACAAGACTATTCCTTATTTGGAACTCTACAAAAGTTGCATAAATGGTTATAGTTTGATGCATAAAAAGCTCATATGGTAAAAAATAGAAAAGAATATGTTATCATAATCTTTTCTCAGAAACCACAGCTCAGATATATGTCATAACCTTATGGTCATCTTGATCATTCCACTATGAATCAAAATTGACCCTGTCCTAGAGGTCACTTAATTTACGCAGATCAATATAGGAAAATACATTTAAATCTCCTTGTGGGAAACTGCATAGTCTATTGCAATATTTTTGGTAACATTGCTTAGTTGACATCTAGAAAAGATTTATAAATCGTGGGCTTGCCCCTTTATGACCTTTCTTGACAATAAATCTCATGTGTGCGATCTCGGCCAATGTTGTTGCTCACTAGTGTAAAGTTTTCCTTGGACTGAAAGAACATCATATAAATAAGGGACTACATGTATTGTAAGAAATTTGGAAATAATATGACAACAGAAAACATTAATTCACAGTCCAAACTTATTTGAAACTAAACTATTTAAAAAAATCAATCTAGAGAAATACTAAATAATGAAAAATGTCATGATAGAGCTGCATTGCACTTCCGGTTAGTACTAAGCAAATGCATATGTTGGTTGTGGAGAAAGCCCTTTTTTTCTTTCTTTCTTTTTTTAAAAAAAACCTTGAATATTCAATTGTCAAAATAGAATAGATGTTTAATATGTTATTTCTTGATATTATTTACAGACAGAGGTATGAGTCGTACACAGACAGCAGTGTCTGAGGCAGTCACAGATGCTTTTACTGAGGACTGACATTTGTTTATATTTGTCTCAAAATGGAGAAAAAGAACTGTAATTAAAATATTAAAAACATTCCAAGCTATAAGTGATATATTATTTAAAAAAAGGTTTAAGTATCCGTCCTATATTGTTGTCTGTGATAAAATTATTTCACTTGTTGCATTTACGCTATTTCTTGATTTACTATTGTACATTATAATTTACATTGAACTCCGTTAGGTTGTAGATATTACCTCAAAAATTAACAAATCTACCTAAGTAGACAATAAATATGTTACGTTTTTTTTCCTTTATTGATAAGACTTTGTATGTCACTATTCAAAATGCACTGTAGTACATATATTTTGAATTACTTAACCAAATTTCGATAAAACTTGATGTAACAGATAGTTCACAGTGGATGCATATTGAATATAGTGATTTTTTTTTCTTTGTATGAAATATTTTATACAGATTTTTCCTGGTGAAATGTAAAAGCCAACAGCCCAAATATCTGTTCCCATAAATAAAGAACAAGATAATCGTTTTGCATAACATGGTGCTGCCAAGGAAAATTATCTTATTGGCGAGCACTTGTTACCTGATGATGATGGTTATCTATATGTTAGGACATGATTTGTTGCCAATCAAATAATTATAAACATAAACTAACGATATTTCAGCAGACAAAAATATCTGCAACAACTTAGCTACTGGATAAAAGTGTTGGTTTACATTATATATTTTTTTAACTATGCTGTTGTAGTAAAATGTCAGTGGCCAAATTTCACACTTTATATTATTATAATTATTGAGTTTTGTTCCAATAAAACTTAAAATAATATGTTGTTTTCCATTTTTATGCCCCAGAAATTTGCACGGTCTGTCTGTCCGTCTGTGCATCCCCACTTCATTCGTGTCCGGACTATAACTTTGTCATACATTGAGGGATTTTGGAATAGCGTGGCACAAATGTCTACCACATCAAGACGATGTGTCGCGTTCAAGAACCACCTCCCTACTGACTAACATTTTGAAGTTTCGCATTATCACAATTAGAGTTAATAGGTATACACATTCGTGTCCGGACTAACTTTTTCATGCATTGAAGGATTTTAGAATAACTTTGCATAGATGTCTACCACATCAAACATGTGTCGCGTCCAAGAATCACGTCTCTACCTCAAAGGTCAAGGTCACCCCAACATTTTGAAGTTTCACTTTATCACAAGAGTTTATAGGTACACACATTTGTGTCTGGACTGTAACTTTGCCATGCATCGAAGGATTTAAGAATAACTTGACATAAATGTCTACCACATCAATATGACATGTCGCGTTCAAGATTCATGTCCTATTCTCAAAGGTCAGGGTCACACTACCATTTTGAAGTTCACTTTATCACAAATATAGTTTATAGGTACACACATTCGTGTCCGCACTGTTACTTTGTCATGCATGGAAGGATTTTGAAATTACAAGGCACAAATGTCTACCACATCAAGATGACATGTCGCGTCCAAGACCCATGGGTCAAGGTCACACTAATAGTTTGAAGCTACCCATTCTCTCGAGAAGGGTTTTAAGATACACATTCATGTCCGGAAGTAACTTTGTCATGCATGGAAGGATTTTTAAATAACTTGACACAAATGTCTACCACATCAAGACAATGTGTCACGTCTAGGGCTCATGTCGGTCCGTGTGTACAATCATGTCCAAACTGTAACATTGTCGTGCATTGAAGGATTTTAATAAATGTCTACCACATCAAGAGGATGTGTCGCATCCAAGACCCTTGTCCCAAGGTGTTAAGTATGCTTTGAATAGCACTTCATTTCACAAGAACAATATTAAGCAATTAGATAATTTCATTCTCTTTTCTTTTCATGATAATTGCATGCTTGAGAAATCTTTTCGGGGGCATTCGTCACTTGTGGGACGATTCTTGTTTATCCTACATTTATTTATTTAATACATCAAAACTTGCAAATCAATACTACTATACACAAGGTAACAAATACATTGCCACTCGTATGATGAATTTTAAGAGACTTATATTACAAATTACCTGACATAAACATTTTACTGAAAAACTATTTACATATTTCCAAAGCTAAGAAGCAGACGCCAATCATAACATTAAAAATGATATAAGTATGAAAAAGGCACTATAAAATGCTAGAAAAAGACCGCTATAATGGAAATCATCCCGATTCGATCGTAGGCGAACCTCTTAATAGGAGTTAATACGGAATACAAAAAGAATTTTAAAAAATACTTTAGTTGGAACGATAAAAATATAGTCTGTTTAAAATATCGTAACAAAATATTGTCTTAATAAGAGAGTGATTTGGAAAAAAAAACAACTTAATATCTTACATGTTATTGAAGTTTGAATGAACTGACAGAGCCGTACTATAAATGATTTGATTCCAATATCACCAAAGTGCAGTCGAAAATAGCATAAGTTTCAGCCTCATTTATATGAGATGTTATTTAATGTCCATATGCAGTGACTGTGACATTTAAAGCTGCATTAAATAAAAGATGTTAACATTTTTCTGTCGGCTTAAAAATAAAGCATACTATAATTCCTTTAACATTTTAACAGTATTGTTGTAAACTTCATTAAAATTGCCCATAAGTTATGATTTTAAAAGGAAACCCCACGGTAACACTAAAGTTGGTATACGAATTTTAACATGCAAATGAAGACTAGTATAATTCTACGTCACAGTGGTAAAATCAATTGTTACTATATGGATTATTTTAAATATGAGATATTCTTGTGCAAACAAACAAATACCGTTTTAGTTTCACGGTGCATTAGCCCTGTCGTTAACAAAAAAGTAATCATCTCATAAAAAAGATCGAATTTGAATGAAAACATCCGTAATATAATGTGCAAATATACCGTTAAATTTGGACTGCTACTTAAAAATGTGTGTTGATTTTCTATTGATGTACGGATGACCCAAAGGCGGGGTTTCTGCAAATAGAATACTGCCGATTTCGCCACATGGAGGTTGATGAATTTTAGGCTTATAAAACTCATTTTTGTTGTCTGGACACCAAAATTAACGAACTGTAGCTATTTCTTTTTTTATGAAATTTATTTAATGCAGCTTTAAATAAGCATAACTTCCTTAACTTGATATTACACCTGTAAAGATGATAATGCTTATTGTCGTACACCAGTATAAGAAATCCCTCAGACATAGGAATGGTGAAAATTGGCAAAATCGGTTTATATGACAACCCATTAGATCGTTTGAGCCATTTATGACTGTTTGCACTAGTCATTATCACAATTAAAATTACACGACATCGTTGTTTCAAACAAGTAGTGTCCATTACAATTTCCCACAACAAACCTTATCTATAAATTATACTTTTTAGGTAGGTATTCTGCATTATCATTATTTCTAGAGATTTGGTGTGATTTTTCACTTTTCTAAAATATTCAATGAAAATAAGCAGTTAAAACGATGAATGTCTGTAAGCTTATATCAAGCTGAATGTTAAAGCGTTTTCTGGCATTTTGTCACAAAGGAATAGAAGGAAACTTTAAACTGGCGCTGGGAAGTTTCTTTTTTCTCTTGTTTTTTTCTCGATTAAAGACATACATTACTGATTGAAGGTCACTTCATCATTTTGTGTCAATTATACTCTATAATCATGCAAAATTTAAGAACGTTTTCGGCGCTACTTTAAACTTTGCATTTGTTAAAATATTGCACTACTCGCAAAAACGTCTTTAAAAATAAAATATGCACCCTCGATCTTGTGATACAAGACATACTTTGCTATTGTAAAGCATGAATACTACTAGCTCGTACCATGTGATTAACATCAACCGTTTAAGAGTCGTGAGTAGAGCCACTGTTGCATGGATTTCAGCTGATGAGTTAATGAATATCGCCAACATGAAAATTATCCCGTCGCTTAGAGACATTTTATATTATTCCTTTTTTTTTCAAGTAACCTTTCGAAAATAATTTCTAAGGTTTAATAATACGATAAGGATGATTTGTCTTCCAAGAACTTATTTTTAAAAGTTTGCTTAGGAACCCAGTCAGGTTCTCTGCAGTCATTTTCTATAATGATTATTGTTTTATCTAGAAATATATTTCATAAACACTAACTTACCGAATATCAATGTATGAAAACGTGTATTACATAAATTCTTTGCAATTTAAAGCGATTTGCTTTAATAGTAAATAATGATAATACTTATATTTGTTTTCCTACTTATGTAGAAGCAACACCACACTACATATTTGAAATTACATGTATTTTCAAAAGTTGTGCAGTATTTCCTGTGAATTATTATTATTGAAATGTAATATACAGTTATACAGTTTAAACAATGACTGTAAAAATCAATGTCCCTAAAACATATTTCGACAATTATTTAAATAGTATTCAGTGTCAGCTTTGCCTTTTAAATCAAATAATATGTTATAGAATAAAAAATAGTGTCTACTAAATTATACAGGTTATAATCTGATCTGAATTATTATTTAAAGTCGTGAAGGCAATAATTTTACAAGGGAATATTCTTATTTATGTAGCCTGGAATACTGAATGGGAACTATACAATTTCAGAATGTTACGATCAGATACATTTAATCCAGCAATAAGCGTTAAGAATGCGCCAGAAGGTAATGTACCAGTAAATCTTCTTCATTGACATCATTTCCTAATTAACTATGTACTGAATGTAAATGATGCATACTGAAAGGCTTGCATTTAATAGATAGATTAACACTTGATTACTTAAGCATCAATTGTTTTAAACCTTTTTACTATTGGATAGATACATGTGTCTCAATTAGAATATTGGAACACATAAGAACATGTGCAAATCATCGACTATTTGGTATATAAGGTTTAAAAATGCTTATTTATATCGAAATCAAAAATATCATTTCATTTTATCCATTATGTAATTTTATAAGCATTAATTAATTAGACTCTTGTTATAAAAGCTGTAAAAACAGACTGTTTGCACGATGCTTTATAAAATTGAGTTATATTTTTCTGTCAAACAAAAAGACTAGCTAAAGGGAAAATGAAATTAGGGAGAAATTACATCTTCTACATGTACTAGACTTCATTTGTGAAGACACTTCTTATAAGAATAAGAATAGCAATGTATGTCATTTAAAAGGCAAGACACCAAATTTACAAAATTTTACAAATAATTGGTAAAGTCATTATAAGTTAGAAATCATTTCTGGTCATTGCATTTATGTCCAATATTTTAATATTCTCTTTGTATGTTTTGCTTATCGTGAAGAAAGAATAATTTTTATTGCGATAAATTAATGTATATAATACCAAAGTAATGATTTCAAGATTCGTTTGTTTGTCAGATTGTCACGCAATTTTTGTCAAATCTTGTTGGTCGATCCACCTCATGTTTTCCTGGATAACTAACCATTAATTTTACAATTTGTCCGCAAGTTACCGACTTCTTATTCTGCACGATTTCCGAAAATTAACTAAACATCGCCCTAAAAGTAAAAAAAATGGGGAGCTTGCTTAAACGGTAATATTTACATTTCTAAGAAAATTTGGTACATATCATTTGACCTACAAATTAAATTGGTTGAAAAAAATGTGTGTTTCACTGCACTGCACGGAGGTGGAATTTACGAATTTGGGAATTTTAAAGTATTTCAGAAAATTCAACTGAAAATTTTCAAATTTATCCAATTTAATCCAGATTTTATCAATTTATCCAGATTAAAATGTCTACCACGTCTTAGATTGTATGTTCCATCACTCATGTGCATACTATACACAGAGTTATCGCATTCCGGAAGCGAAATTTGGGTTAATAAGAACAGTATTAAAAGTTAAAAGACATTTTCGCACACATTTGGCGGTATGAGCTGAAAAATATTTCCGGATGTTTCTAAATTCAAAATTTCACCATTACCATTACAAGTAGCTTTCACTTTGCAGTACTGTCCATGAAGAGGCTAAATTAAACCGAGTCTGCCACATATTTTATTTTGCCGTTTGGGGTGATCTATAGGGACTTCATTTCTTCTCTCTATATAACGATACAAACGTTTACAAATTTATGAATAAAAATCACGAAACTATTTTATAGATAAATCTATCAGGCAAATAAATAAATATCAATATTTTGACAAGAAACAATTATCTTGAAATAACAAGACAATTTTTACTCATTGCTTAGTACTTGTTTTTTAAGGTGTGTTAATGAGCTTATGGCTTCCTACAAAACTTTAATAAATTCTGTTTAAACTTACAATTGCTTAAGAAATGATTGTTAAATTCTTGCTTAATGAAGCAAATACTCGCCCCTGCCCACAAGGTTAGCATTTTAATCACTAATCCGATGCGTTAAGCAGTCGACTATGCAAACTATTTATTTCAATTTTATAATTCATTGTGCCAGGTCAGGTACTCGGGCAATTGTTGATGATAATGATGAATATGAAGAAGAGGACATTTTATAATATTTGTCAATTTTATTTTCAGTGTGTTACACCATGTATTGCATCAATTATCAACAACAGCTAAGATATTATACATAAAACACACCCCGCCTTTAGAAAAACACACTTACGTGATACAGCATTAACTAGACAAATCGATTCCTGGTTAAGTGATATCGTCTTCGATAAATTAGTGGGAGCCGGAATCCCAAATCTTATAAAGGCCTTTGATTTGATTGGCCACAACTAAATTTTCATCATTTCTCTGAAAAATCCACGAAGTTATTTGAGTCGTTTCTTGTGAAACAAATGTTAAAAGGTGCAAGTTGGATGATTACACTCTGAAATGCTCCCCGTCCAGTATGTTATGCCTCGTGACTTCGTATTAGGACCTTACTTATTTTAGTAATATATAAATGATATAGTGTCTTCCTGTCAAGACATAAAGATATATTCACATGCTGACGGCTCAACTCTTTTCAATCAGGTTTGATATATTAGATATTCAAATAAAATGACAAATTCAATTACTGATTGGTGTTCACAAATAATATATCCGAAAACCAAATACATGTTTAAACATTATAAACATAGGTTAGCTTTCATGATATAATTCAGGAGTATTACAGGCGTCTGTATTGTCAATACATTTAATTCGCACTCACAGGTTGATTCCGTATGCGAAATTAAATTAAACACTAAAATTGCCTTTTTAAAACACTTTTTTTTTTCTTGCTGAAGATATGAAAAATTTAATTTACAACATTCTTCCAATATTTGACGGTTGGGTAAAGATAACAAAATCAACATTTAAGAAATACACGTTACAAAATCGAATTGCAAAAAACAACATTAAACTCTTCTTGGATTTTTCAAAAGACTAAACTGGCTACCAAGAACGGTTATCTTTTTAAGATATTTTATCTTCAATATTAATCATGGTTGTCGTAGAATTTATTTGTATGATAACCATCAATTCATTTATAAAACAAGTAAATTGATGAATATAAGTTTTAGTATTTAATTTTTTTTGTGATAGCTTGTACTGTTGTTGATTCTTTACACTTTTATCGTTATTATTGTGATAAATGATAACTCTTTTCTTCTTTGCAAGCTCTTATGAAATAAAATGAATGTTAGTTTTCATTTACTTTGTACAATTGAATGTCATCTTCTTGAAATAAAGATATGGTTATTATACTTTCTCTATTATTGACAGATTGCTGCACTTTTGAGATTAGTTTCCAGATTATATTTCATACTAAATTTGATAATGAGATTAAAATGGTTCTTAATAAAATAAACAAAATATGTTTGCTATATATTTTCAGAATGTAAGAAACATTAACAAAGAATAAAAAGAGTTCTATATTTTTTGCTTCAAAATCAGGCTTCAACAGAAATGGATTATTTGTTGAACATATTAACATTGTAAATGGACTGACTAAAACCGGAAGGAATTTATTCCAATGAAGTGCCTACAAGTTTCAATAAATTTATGTAAATAAAGTATTTGTAGTTGTTGTTGAAGTTGTAGTACTTAACAAAACGCTTAAAAGTTCAGTCTGCACTGTACTTAGCATTCACATTTCGACATTTTCAATAATGGTACATTGCCTTTTGAAAAAACAACGACAAGAAAACAGCAGCATGCAATTGATAACCGTATTAAAGAATGAACAGATAGATATATTAGTTTTCCTTTATTTAAAATTTATGAGAGTACCATCAATGCACATAACTTACAGACATAAGATACAATCATCATTATTCCCTGCCAATCTGTAAGATTTATACGAGTCTGAAAATGTGAAAATCTTTGCAATTTTTATTTATGTGTAAAATATCCTTGATAATCTGCACTTTAAACACGTATTAGAATAAACATACTTAACTAAAAACTGACTTGCGTGTCATTTTAAACACAAGGCTTACGTTCATTGAACGCCGCCTTTCCTTGTTGATCTTGTTTATCATATTTTACGTATAATTATGGACAGGCAAATATAACTGCCTATATTCGGGCACACATTTTGAAAATATATAATGTATTACAATACTCAATATCTAACATGTCATGATCTGGGAATAAGAAAAATAATGAGTACGCTATCGGCATATATTTGAAGAAGAAAAAACAACAACAACCAACGAATGTAACGAAAAAGGATATAAAGAAATACTTTTACAATGCTACATGTATAATATTTATCTTGACATATTAAAATATGTCTTCGGGATCTTTGATTCCAGTATGTTAGTGTTGACGACTGAATACCGTTGAAGCCAGTGCTACGGTGCGTGAGAGTTGTTGCACATTTACATCATCTCTCATGAACAAACTCAAAAAGACTGAGTCTGAAATTTTCATTAGATATTGTTGTTTTTATTGCCTCCGAGTGATCATCCCTTTTCCCAAATATGTATGCTTCACAACAGCAGGTGTCAAGTGTCGTCATCCCTTTTCCCAAAAATGTATGCTTCACAACAGCAGGTGTCAAGTGTCGCTTTGCAGCTGTAAAAAGTATCCATGTACTTCACTTCAATGTATTTTGCTGGTCCTTAGAGCACATTGATTTTATTAAGCACGTTAGTTTTGACGGTTGAATATCGCTTTAGCCGGTGCTAGTGGGCGTGAGAGGTGTTGCTCCTTTACGTTTTCTCTCATGATCAAACCGAGTTTGCAATTTTATATAAAATGTGGTTTTCATTGCTTCAGACGAATCTCCCTTTTTACAAGGTTGATATTCAATTATATCGGGTCAGCACACTATTAAGTATACAGACTCGCAATTCTAGGATTGTACGTTAGTTAAAGTTGCATCATCACTGCCATTGTTTGGTATAAGTTACAAACTGTGAAAGGGAACAAAAAAGTAATATGTTTCACTCAGCAATTGAGATATGCTAACTGACACTTATCTAGGAAAGCATTGCATTTCCTATTATCGTGATCATTTAAGAAGGGCGTGTACTAGAATCGTGATTTCGTATGTCAGGTCCATTGCTCTATAAAACGAAATTGATATTATATTACACAGTAAGCTAAATTATTTTATCATGGGGAAATTGAAATTTCATGCAAATATATATCATAAAAATGATAATATTGTTTGGTGACTTGATGCTCATTTTTGTTTACTAGTCTTAACTTAGATTATTTCATAATTGAAATAAAGAAAACAATACAAACTTTCTTTGTAACAGGTATGAGTTGTTCTACACAATTCATTGTCTCACACGTGCAGACTTGTTATTTATTATGGGGGGTACCAGTTTTCTTGAGATATCGTATTGATGTACGAGGACAATCGTTGTCTCTTCATGGTAATGCGATTTTTGGAATATTGTATGTCAACTTATTTAGAAGCAATACAAGCATTATCACTTGATTAAGGTTTGGACCAATAACAAGTGTGCACATTTTCATATCATTACCTCACTCCGTTTGTTCCAGAATAATCATTTTTATTATGCAAAATGTTCCTAAAAGTGTTACAACACTTTTTGTTCAAATCTGGCCGATATCGCAAAAAATATTCTTGATTTAATATCTGATTTATTTATTTCTTATTTTAAGAAGATTTTTTTTTATATTTTAATTGCATCTCTTGATCTATCTTAAAAATTCATGTTTTAGGCTTATTGACCACAGTTGACATTCTTTAATATTATGGTTAGAATCATTCAATAATCTATTTTGAATGTTCATCTGATTTACCTTGCTGGTGGCAAATAAATCTAACCATGTTGCAGCAGCAGACCTAGATCAGCCGGAACATTTGTTGAAAATCATGTTAACTATTTTACTCTTGCAACTTTTTAAAACAGTTCCAAATGCATTCTTCCATTTTATGCAGAAAAAAGGAAGCATATGCAATATGCATAATCAAAATATACTAAATGTAATAAATGTTATTTGGTTACATATAGAATAAATATAGAATATAATATGAAGTACATGATGTCTGTACATGAGACAGTATTTTTTTTCTCTAACAGATTTTTCAGATTTATACTTTTACTTCTTTAATAATATTAGCAGCAGGATTTTCAACTATCTTTAAACATTTTTCTTATGAAAAGATAAATAGATATAATTTGAATGTGAGAAAAGACATCTAAATTATTCATGAAATATTACTCTTATTGATCTTAAAACAAGTAAATGTTTTAAATTGCTGTTAGATTACAGGTATTTCCTTGAAGCAATACCTCTGGTTTTCTGTTAATCTTGTTCATTATTGAATATCTGGATTTACGCACCTGTAGGCTGTAATTCTCTGAATATTTCTTGTTTTATCCATCTTATTACAAGAGCATGATAATAAAGTTATGATTCCTTCTTCTAATCAATCATATCTATCATTCCATCAATGAGAGGGATTCTTTCAAAATGCAAACTAATTGCTATTCAATATAATATTATTGAAAACATTTATTTCATTTGCTTTTGTTGAAAATTTACATTTAAGCGGGATGAATAAAAGCGGAGATATAGTGTATGATTGTATCTAGGTGGATATTGATGTCAATTGAAAACACAATAAGTATAGTCCACCATTTTACAGATTTGTTTTGCACAAGAAATTTGTTAATCATTTGCTTAAGACGCCTTAATAAGATTGAGTGATTAAAAGATAGTCACCAATTAAAAAAATGAGTAGATTGCACTTATTGATTTTCAGCTATGATGTGCAAAACTATATTTGTGATGTTCAATTAAATTTGAATTACTGTTATTGTGTCCATGGTTGTAACAAAAGAAGCGGTTTTAAATTAGAAAAATACAGAATCCCTTAAAAGCAAATAAGAAAAATTGAAAATGTTGCAGATTCGGTTTGATGCCGTGTACGCCCACTAGCACCTTTAAAGCTTGAGTATGATATCTACCTTTCTATTGTGAGGTTCAATGCCCAGAATTCAAACAATGTAGTGATTCTTATGTTTCGTTTTGTTGCTACATAACACGGTTTTTAGGTCTAAAGTTTTATATGGATCGCCAGGAATTGTCCATTTTCAGATTAAAGATTCAAAGATAAATATTAGTTGATAAATTGTAGGATTATCTCCCCAGGTAAAGTGTTATAGACAGTATAGACAGCTGTTTGATTAAGCACACCTGATATAATCCCTGAATCATTTATCTTTTGAGGAAATTTAAGCGTTGATAGAGACTTAAGTTTATCATCGTTACATTTCATGCCCTAAAACTTATATTTTAATGAAAATTGATTGAGATTATTCTTTTTTAAAGACTGTTGCCAGAAATGAGTAACCAGATAAACACATATTTTAAATGAGATAAAAACAAACGTAATTTTAATGCTATCAGATTCTAGTGCTGAGTTAAGTCTCCTAGTATGTAATATGTGATTTCCATGTTTTATCAAATCATGAAAACATAAACAATAATTTAGAGTTTGTTATTTTTGATTCTATATAGATAAATTAATGTTAAGTATCTATTTTTAATAGTACCTTCTGTATATTGATCAGATCAGGGATTTTCAAATATTTGAAAGACCCTGATCAGATAAAACAGGAAATGTCTACTCTTGATAAGGCAAATACGAGTGGTTTTATATTTTGAAATAAGTAAATTTTATTGCTCTTTTTTGCAAGATAGCTTGTATTTACTATTGCCGTCTATAAACAGACTCAATCGGAACGAGCCTGTAACATTATTATTACATTTTATCGGTTTTTTGGTGTTCCTGTTTACATTAAATTATGTTATATATAATGTATCTTTTAACATTCTTTTGTTGGCAAATGTCATTTAATAATATTGTGACTTATTTACGAAATGGATGTTTTCAAAATGCTTAATCTGTTATATTAAAAGAAAACTGGCAAAATTGTACAGAGGCCTGCCTCCATGCAGCTACGGCGCTGTAGTCGCTAAATATAATTGCATTGACTTCAAGGAAATACGTCATACACCTATAGTTAGTGCTCTACAGATGTGGTTTTATGGCTTGATCATACAGCAGCTATAAAATGGGTTTATCTCTCAGGATTAGAATATGCTCATTATCAACAGATGACTTACACAACATTTAATTTAAAACTAAGTCTTAAAACTAAATCTGAAAACTAAATCTGAATTACCGTAGTCAGTGATCTATTCATGAAGACAATGAACTTTTACACATATTGCACGCAAACAACAAAGCGCGCTTTTTACATTTGTGTATCGAATTTTCTATCATATGCATTAACTTGTTTTACATTACTCTTCGTCCTTGGTTCTTTGTGTGATATTCATAAAATATATTCTTTAAGATTTGTGACAATTGCGCTATACAACGAAAAATTTGAATAAAAACAAATATGTCTTTAATGTTTACCTATATATAAACATTCACAAATAAGAACCAAACAAACTAGACAATTACAGTGTATAAAAATATAATTGACAACGTGCCTGTTCGAAAAACTACATGCAATTGTAACATATCTTCATTTCAAATGTTCAATCTTCCACGGTTTAACTTATTTTCATGAGTGCCTTGCTAAGCATATGAAAGCTCTTGCACTTAGAACTTACTTTATGCAGACTGTACAAAATAATATAATTTAACTGTTATTCACTAGAATTATAAAATAGAGAGAGATAAAATCATCAAAGAAAGTTCAAAACGGAAAAATTGACAAAGTTGCAGGCTCGGTTCTTTTGAGCCTGTTCATGGACAGTCCTGAAAAGTGCAAGCACTATCCACGCCCCCCCCCTATCACCGGCTTGAGCAGTATTCAACATTTAAACATGTAATGGTTAAAATTTTGAGTTTAAAAACTTCCGCAGATGTATTCATAAGGCGATGATTACGTAAACTTCAATGTGACACGTTAGTGCCATTCCATGAAAAGCGGCGTACTGTCCCCAAGTAAAAAATCCTTGAAAGAGGTTCAGAGGTTATGAAACGGCATATCCCAGATAAGCAAGCGGTCAAAAGGCCAATTTTAAAATCAGGCCACATATCCTAAGGGTGATTATACATTATTCAAGTAAGGAATACTGGAACCACTAAAGTAGAAAAAGCCAAATTGAAAGAACTAAAACATCAGAAGCACAATAATGATGTCGTGTTGAACGATCTTTAAGAATCGGAAATATAACATCCCTGATTATAAACCAGCCCTTTTCATAATATAAAACATTGCTATCAGACGAAAGTTTAAAGCCCTGAACTATGTAAGTTATCAATCAGTTATCATTCACTACCAGTTACAACCCCACTAAAATCCCAATCTTTTTAAGATGTATGTAAATCCTAACGTATTGTACAGACGTTATTTTTATTTTTTCAAGTATGACGTGTTCAACATAAGTTTATATCAAGATTTGGCAGATCCTACATATTGCTTTTACTAAAACTAATCTACTTGATAGTAGATGCAAACGATATTTGCAATGTTTTAACAATATATTTATATTCCATGTGCAGTTATACGTATTAAAATAAAAAAAATCAAACAGATATAATGTTATACATGTATATACTTATTTTATATATGGAGAAAATGTGGATTGGTACTGAAAAATATGAGGCACAAACGCATGATAAGCCTAAATTGTTACAGGATAGAATTAATAGTTTTACTGTAAGTGATGCTGCCGACTCTAAAAATATGTTTTAAACGTATTTTTTATCTATTTATATACGATTTTTGTTACAGGTGTGTTAAGATAATGTTGCAATAGATTTCATCAATAAATTTATCAATGAATTGCGTCATATACCTAACGGGTGGAATTAGTCAAGAGATGGTGTTGATCCAGTTTCCAGATTGATTTATATCATAGTACTATCTCTATTATCTGATTAGAATTTATTTTATTATCCTATTTTGATTTGTTAAACTTTTAATGACTGAATTTTATTGAAATACTTTTCTTTGATACTTCTCAAACCATGCGTTCTCTTTCGGACACGTACCATATTTTTCTTTGCCAAACATTTTAATAAGTTCTTTTTAAAGAGATACGACATTGATCAACATTTTTGACATCGCGATTCTAAGATTTTATTTCATAGTTATGTGAATATTATCCTATTTATTTATGATATATGGTATTTGATGGAACACAAGGGGTATTCTTTACGAATTATATGGATTTTCAATCGGTTGATCAGCTGTAGGATTATCTCCACAGGTCAAGTGTAATATAGACAGCTGTCTGATAACAAAAACACACCTGATAAGTGTTTACTGATCTAATATCAGTTTTAACGACATTACATCAATATCCTCCGAATAGTAAAAGAAACTAAAACTTACGTAAAGTATATTTACATTCAGTGACCTCAAATATTCGTTTGATGCAAGTTAACTAAGATAATTCTATTTTCAGATTTTTGCGAATGATTTGTTTAAACATGAGGAATGAAATAGCATTTTTATGTAAAAGGTGAAAGGCTTTACTCTGACTTAAAAGTAGCATCATAGATTACTAAAAATACTACTCAAAATTTGGTAGGATCGCTTAAATTTATTTCCTTTTATTCCTTTTATATTAAACCCAAGATAAGTGGGTTGCATGTAGATTATACTATAGTGGCATACCTGACCAGTCCAGGAGAAATAGATTTTAAACCTGTATCTGGCTAAATATCCACGGGAAAAGCGATACCCTAAATGTGTGCGCCATCGGCATGTACCTACATGTACACATCCGTTACATTTAAATTTTACTTGTGCATGGTAAAGTTTATTTCAATGCTATCATGGCTAACTAATGAATAAGACGGCGTGTGACGCCGAAGATATGAATAGGGGGATGATGATTCTTGAGACTGGGCGTTCGTGAAAGCAAATATCTTAACGTATCAACCTTATATAAGGAATAAACACAATCTTATAAGTAATCCTTAACAAATTTTTAGTAGTATATTTGAAAAAAGGGAAATTTCACAGGAGCAATGAAAGCAAAGCAAATAGTAAACAATTGTAGACTCGGCTAACAACATCTCTCACACTCCTAGCATAATCGACTTACAAAGTGGTACTAAAGTATTGGAACCAATGATCCCGAATGACCATCATAAATTATAATATAACAAAACTGAGATTAAGGACGGGGTAACTTTTCAAGGTTGCCACACAGCATTTGACACCTGTTGTTATGTATATTAATATCCGGAAAAGGTGAGAGAGCAATAAAACAAAAAAAATAGTTGACATTTACAGTCTCTGTTTTACTGAATCTGTTCATGTGCAACATTTATCACAAACTCCTTCACCGGCCTATGATGTATTCAATACTCAACAACAAAAGTATTCGGATAGCTGATTCAATATTAAATATACATTTGTCTATAAGCTAAGTTACTTTTTTCCCAAGATAAAACAACATTTGAAGTAGGCTCAAAAGATACAACACAGTGTTCCAGCTAGCAGATTGCACACATATTACTTTATTTGTCAGTAATTGCAATTGTTTTGGTTGCCATCTTCTCTAGGGATCTTTTATAGAAGTATTATTCTTTTAACTGTACATGTGTGGTATCTATAAAAAGTATAAAAAAAACTCATCGTCGTATATATTCTGATTTTCGCGATCAGTGATTACATTGCAAATTAAAAAGATCGAGATTTAAGCTATTGTACCGAGTATTGTATTTTCAATCTTTCATTTTGCTTTTATTGTTGTCGCGTGGTCTAAATATAATCCAGTTCGAACACGATCGAAAAAATGTTGAATGTTTTTTATTGTAACCAATTTTTATTTCATTTTACTTCAAAAATATGTAATAGATTAATATGCATATAGCTCGATATTGAAGCATTCATCATTAACAGTGAATGTTTTGCAAACTTGTAATGTTCTGTTATTCTTTTAATGTACATACAAATATAAAATTGACATTATACGTTCGATTTAGAACTACCTAACACGATTGAAAAAATGTTGGGTGTTTTTTTTGTAATCAATTTTTATTTCATATAACTTCAAAATATGTAATAAATAAAAATTAATATAGCTCGATAATGAAGCATTCATCAGTAACAGTGCATGTTTTACAAACTTGTAATGGTCTGTTATATTTTAAAAATACAAACAAAGATAAAATTGACACATTATACGTTCGATTTAGAACTATCTTCCCTCCCAGCAGATATTGAAACAAAGATGATCATCTTATCTTGATAGCAACCAAACTTGTGCTACATCTCTAACGCCAGACAACTATGTGTTGTTGTTTTTTTTTTTCGGTTTGATTATCGCCTTATTTATTGTACTATTTAAAATGTTCGTAGTATTTGCTATCCTATTTCATAAGACCAGCGTGGGGCTAAGGCGATATTATTGTTTACATGATATAAACTGTTTGGCGAAAAACATAAGGCATAATCATAGTATTTGTAAGCAATGTAATTGTTCATATGTGTATGATTTAAATCCCATTCTTTCTGTTCGGCTGATATAGCTTCTTATACCAGTTTGAAAATGTTTGATTAGCAATTAAATACAACTCAATATGTTATATTTGATTGTTGTTAGAAATAATATTCCAGTTTTGATATTTTACATCTTTTAATTTTCCTGGAGTTTGTATTTCTTGGATGCATTTTATTTGATTCTATCGTGATTTCCCAAAAAGAAAATAACTCTTTATGGTGTCTGCACGTTACTGACTGATTTTCTCTCTATACTCCTTGAGGATATTTGAGTTAATTCTTAAAACTGAAAAATGGCAACGAATGTATGCTTAAAATTTTAGGAGGTATTTTTTTTGTAGTAAATAGCTTTTTGAAGCTCCATTTCCATTTCTGTTTTGTTAAAATTGATGGAGCCGATTTATTTAAATCATGTACGCAATTTGATTAAAATAATCTGTCTTTACAGAACGACAGCATACCATAACTGTGTATCTTCTACAATTCTCAATTTAAGTAAACTTGAAAGGGAGCTTCAGTATGCTTCAAAACGAAGTTAATAATATTTTTACGTTAATTACGAATTGATAAGTCAATTGATACTGATAATAATTCAAAAATATGTATAATATGAATATTGCATTGAAGTTTTCTATGTATTGTAAGAAATTATTTCTTTCTCTACTGTAGTTTTATCTCAAAATTTCCGGCTAATTAACAAATCTTACAAAACGTGCAACCAGCGTTATTTGCCTTCATCAAAATTATCTAAGATTTACAACATGTCTTATCAAAGTAACATAATTTCATTTCATGCCAAGTTTTCTTATAACTAGAATGACCTAGTTCTGTTAAGAATTGCATATCACTCCACATGCAGAAAAAATGTAAAGTATTAACGAGACAAATTTTTCTAATATCTCGCTTTTGTCATCCTTTTACAACCGTCATTCTGTTATGTGACAATCTGGTCCGTTCGTTTATGCGCCAGTGGGTTTAAATTTAACATTATATTGGTCATTTTTTTAAAGAAATATATAATCCTGTAGATAATTCTGGTTTATTAAAACAGATATCAAACCCAAGTAATCATCTCTCGCAGAACCAAATTAAGCAGACAGGTGCATGAAAACCTTTCAATTATTCATCAGATAACATAGTCGGTTAATATCTTATGATACTATCAGTATAATCTAAAGTTATTTTTTCCTATTTCTCTATCTTAATGTTTCATTTATTTCATTACAATTTCTACATTTATTGCTTAAGCAATCTGAATCAGTGTACAAATCTTATAATCTAGACATTACACGCTATATGTTTAAAAATTTTGATTTATTTTATGTTTTAAATAATGCTCTAATAAACCAATAAATCAAGAATAAAAATCAAATTCCATCCAAACTAACTAGTAATTACCTGTTTTTCCGCAATTGACCGACTTCTAACCCCACATGATTTCTGAATCAACGGTCACAGACAGATGACCATTAAAGCTCAGTGTTGGAGATCAACTGTCACAGAGTTTGAGGATTGAACCAGCGACCTTTAGATTACAAATTCCAAGATCTCCCTATTGAACTAAGATATCCCTATGGAACTAAGCGGGGTTACAATTGTAAGTTTGTTCAGAAAATCTTCTGATTGTATATAACTAAAATTATCAGCAATTCAAATTATTACATGTCATATAACCACATACAGAAAGCACATGTATATAGATTATGATGTTCAATGAAACACACGTGACATATTACACGTATAATTATTCATATCTTCGTTTATTTTACTTGCAATTAGTCATTATCCAGAGGCGCTATTCTGGTAGAAGTCATTCACAATTTTCTATTACAGTAGTAGGCTTTCATATGCTACTTTGTTAGTTTGGTTATTAAGACAAATGGTCAAATATTATGTATTATTATATGATCTAAAAATAGCTGCAATCTCATTGGTCCAAACTGTAGTCAACAGAACTTTTTATAAAATCATATTCACTGGGTGTAGTATCATATTAACTGGCTGAATTGGATTTTCCAAGTCTAAAAATAGATTGAGACTCATATTCAATGACCATACACCGTAGACTGTTAATTACGTGTGTTAATTAAAAAATAATTGTTGCGTTTTGTTCTTTATGGCATATTTCTCGATTGAAATATCATTACTTTACTGTTATACTTAAAGGCTAAACCGCATCGATGAGTATAAACTTGAATTACTTTTGTATGCGCAGCGTTCGCGTAGTCGTTGCACGCCTCGCACGTGCGTCTTTTTTCCCGCGCTTCAACGAGGCAAAATTTGTACATGTATCTAAGGTTGTACTTTTTCGTGATTTGTTTTTTTAATTCTTAGCCTATTCATATAATAAAACAATTATTGACTAGTGAGCCATTGAATATGATGTGATATTCACCGGCAGAAAGTCATATTGACATCGGCTATCGCCTTGGTCAATATGTCATCTGCCGGTGAATATCACATCATATTCAATGGCTCACTAGTCAATAATTGTATATTAATTGTGGCACTGAGGACAGGCACCACGCAATCATGATAATGAAACCGAAAATACTGTGCATCTACAGATGACAATGTATCAGGAGAAATCAGGGAATATCAATCTTTTTGCGATTGGCATATTCAAAAAAAATATATTACACTCTTTCAAAATTGCATATTTAAAAAAAACTTTATTTTTACTAAAATGTCGAAATACTCCTATAAGTTAGACGTAATAAATTTCTCTTTGTAAGTTTGAAAGCAAAAGAAGGTAATTAAGTAATATCACAGCTGCCTATGTGGGTTATTGTTGCAAATTGTACATATCTCAACTTCGAGTATTAATGAGTATCTAGTGCAAGTTCATCCAGATGTTTATTAGGCATATTCAATTTTGTTTACTATTTTATGATAAGCACACTGCAAAGCCAGATTTACCTACAATCAATTGTTATTTTTATCCGAGCTCATCTCCGCCAGACAAAATCCTTGGAGGAGGAGTAACGTTTCCTTATAAACAGTTGATATGTGTACAGCTTCACTACAATCTCTTTCATAGGTGGCATGTATTTTGTACAAATATGTGAATATGAACGTACTCTAGACACTTGTCTTTGCTTGTGTTTTCATGAACTACCATATAGAGCATAAATTTCTTGCACGTTTACATATTTCTGAAAGAAACTATTATGTTTGTAAGAATATGACATAGGAATCGAATTCTAAAGCGATTGTCTGATGTAAGGTACATGTGTTTGATAAATGACATTTGTATTATTATGTAATACTTCTGTATCAATTCCTCTGAACAAAGTTATTTTAAAAAGTAAATGAATAAATCTATAATCTATGGAAAAGACTCCTCTGTTAAGCATTGTGTTTATCAATTTCTTACAGAAAACTTCAAACGAAAGTACCCTGTGAAAATATTACATTATTTATACAGCACAGATATCATACTAACCAATCACTCAGATATCTCTTTGCACTTCCAGTTACGAAAAACATTTGTAAATATAATTGTGTTCATGATGTTTATCAAAGAAAATGATAAATGAATACCATTAACTAAATGTGCAAACGCAGATAATTTCAGTACACTTTGCCACAAAGTTCAATCGCATTTCTCATTATCTAGTCTACCGAATAGTCTTATATTACAACTGCACATTGTCATCATATGTGTGCCAAACAGAAAGATAGCTTTCTACGGGGTTCATGTAATCACTTAATGCTGAAGAGACAAAACATAAACAGGAGGTTAACAGTAGCATATCCTTTCCACATACTAAATGCACCCATAGAAAACACATGCAGGTTGTACTTTAATACCTTCTGTATACCACAAATTGTTTTTGATGAACTGTCTGATTTAAAATATGTTAACTTGATTTTCTGGAAACATTATAATAATTAATACCTTCTATTTATGTAATAGCATGAATTTCTGAATGAGCACAATCCAAAAAATCGAACACTTCCGAGCTAGCTACCATTAATTGTTTATGTCAGGTATAGAAAGTCAGCTAATGGAATATAGATATAAGTAAAATAAATATGGTAGAATAATAAAACAAGCATCCAATGTCGTTTGATATAATTATTCTCTGCAATATATTTCTTAACGTATTTTGTTTGTTTAAAGTGACATCATGCTCATGTTTTCGCTGTAATTTTCAAAATCTGTTATCAAATAAATGTCTTACGAAAAAATGAATAAAAGCTCAAAGTGTGCTTTTTATTTAGTTTTGTTCATGTATTTCTATATTTGTTACTATTGATAAAATGCTATCCGTCAAGGATCTTATATTTTAACTGATAGTCGTTAATTAAATAGGACAATGAAATATTTGTAACATCGCAGTTTGCCGAGATAGTTAGGGTATCTATTTATTTATTTTGTAAAAGATATCAGAAAAGAATAGAAGTTTCATGAGTATTTGTATTGAAGCATAAATGTAAGCATCTTTTGCAACAAAAATATTAACGTTATGAAATGATTACTTTTTTCACTTAAAGCTTTGTTTATGTTAATAAACAAATTGATATTTTGATGTAAACATGAAAATAATAGTATTTGGTTGGATAAGAAGGAAACGTGCAATGGAAGTAGTTGTAAGTCACATTGAATGAGTCAGTAGTCCTAGTTGTCTTATGCGGAATTCGTTTGACAAGCACATCTTTTGGGACAATTGTCATATATTTCTAGTATAATCACAGCTAGATGATGTCAAGATCAGTTATTATTTATAGTGTTTATCTCAGCCAATCAAATACCACTGGAGACAGTTGTGATGTATACAATTTCATTGTTATATCTTGTGCAACTGGCATGTATTTTTCAGTGTAAATCAAGTAATTTAAATCTACGATCTTTGCCTGCTTTTATTGTATTTTATAAAACATAGAACAATCTCATAGTCATATAGTTGTCATATCAACATCATGTATTGTGTTAAATACTTAAGGCCTCAACAGACGGTAGGATTTTGAAGTACAACACCAATTAAAACTAAGATGTACAATCTTAATGTGTGAAGGGTACTGTTTCTGGAATTCGTAGACCTTAATACTAGATGTAAGGGATAGGACATGTTCTATTTTGAAAATCTTGTCGTACAGACCTCTCACATT
The DNA here is from genome assembly GCF_026571515.1 of Ruditapes philippinarum. NCBI lineage: Eukaryota > Metazoa > Mollusca > Bivalvia > Venerida > Veneridae > Ruditapes > Ruditapes philippinarum. Next base: position 175,890 of record NW_026862688.1, on the reverse strand, counting down.
GACAAGTAACAGATTGCCAAATTATTTCCTGTTAATGGGTATAATGAATGTAATTCCAGAATAATTAGGGCTAAACAGTAAACATAGTAGTAAGATGGGGTAAAAATGATGTTGAAAACTCTTCAGGAGACCCAAAGTTCGTGTTATGTTCGAATCCCAAATCACTCCGGAAATGATTATAGTAGTTTGAAGGCGGTCGGATAGCTCAGCCAATAGAGCCGCAGAACGGTATTCCGAGGGTCCCAGGTTTGTGTCTCGGTCAGGCTGCACATAAAATATAGAGGTTTTTCAATCATTACTCATTGAGAAAATAATAATTTAGTGAGTAAAGTATTTAAGGGATCAATTGGGAGGGAAGTTTTTTTTTTAGGGAAACATATTTTAGCAACATAAACTTCAAGAAGATCTATCATAAAGCTACATCAGGTCTATATTTATGTTATTATGAATGTTCCTGCGATCAGCTTATCCTTTTCAATTCGCTTTTCTTCCTAGCGTTTTAATGGCTCTCTAATGTTAATTGTACTCATTAATCATAAATATTGGACGCTGGGATTATAATCTTATATTACACTGTAAAAGAAACTAGATAATACAAATTATTCATGAAATGAAAAATTTTCCATTCATTTTTTTTATTTTGTTCCATTGCTATTGAAGAAATATATATTAAGAAATTTTGGTATGGCAATATAAACAAAATAAATATAAAGTACATGTATTGTATTTAAACATAGAATAGCAAAAACAATAAAATGAATATGGACAAACGAATTACTTTAATTTGTTTCCATGATTTACAAACTTTTACTCGCTAAACCCACATACACAAATTCAAATTAATAGTATTATTAATCCCAAACTTTGATCAATTTAGAACCAAATTAGAATTATAAATTAAACTTGAAAATAAAAGCGTTAAATGGTACAATAGGAACATTTAATAAAGCACGACAAACAACATCCCTTTTAAATTACAACAGAATGAAATTGGTGCACTCACTCCAAACCCACCACATTAATTAACGATTGACTCTACAGATTCAGGTTATTGAAATAATGAATAATTGTTAAGTTGTATATGCTGTAAATGTTTATGCAAATGTGATACTGTAAGGTCAGTATGCGATGTATCCCCATACCTTAAACTGATCCTTTGGACGGAAACAATGAATAAGGTCACTCTTTTATTGGAGGCAAGGTGTAATTGTATGCATGTCTGTGGTTATTTTCATATGCGGCCGTGTTTCTATCCTCGATCTGAATATTTAACAAAATGGTTATATCAACAAGATGCTAAAATAGGGTTATAAGCGGTAAAATTTGATCTGGAACTTGTTGTATTTAGACTATCTATATTCGGACACACAGTTTGAATAAAGTCTAGTATATAGATTAATATATAACTTAATATCAAATCGATCATGATTTAGATATAAGAAACCAATAAAGCTAATTTACCTTCAATTAATACGTTATCGGTTCCCGTATATTTGCAAAAATCAGACTTTCATAATATTGAACTTTTATTTAAACCTTAAGATCGTGAAGTTTATTGCAACGAAAACAGCTGTGACGAAACACATATATAATGCATTATAATATATCTCCAGGATCTTTGATTCAAGTACGTTAGTGTTGACGACTGAAATTCCGTTTAAGTGTTAGGGGGCGTGAGTGTTGTTGCACATTTACATGATCTCAATAAGTCGGAGTCTGGAATTTTCATTTGATATTGTTGTTTTCATCCTTTTTTCCAAATTGGTATTGACGATTGAATACCGCTTTAGCCGGTGCTAGAGGGAGTGAGAGATGTTGCTCATTTACATTTTCTCTCATGATCAGACTCTTTCAAACCGATTTCGCAATTTTTATATAAAATGTGGTTTTCATTGCTTCTGACAAATCACCCTTTTTCCAAGGTTGATATTCAATTGTATCGGGTCAGCACACTATTAAGTATACATAATCAGAAATCTAGGTTTGTTAGTTTAAGATTGCATCATCACTGCCATTGTTTGGTATAAATTACAAACTGTGAGAGGGAACAGAAAAGTAATATGTTTCACTCAGCAATTGAGATATGCTAATTGACACTTATCTAGGAAAGCATTGTATTTCCTTTCATTGTGATCATTTAATAAGGGCGTGTACTAGAATCGTGATTTCGTATGTCAGGTGCATTGTTCTATAAACGAAAGTGATATTATATTACACAGTAAGCTTAATTATTTTATCATTGGGGAAATGAATTTTTAGCTAAAATATATCACCATAATGATAATATTGTTTGTTAATCTGATTCTCATTTTTGTTTACTAGTCTTAACGTAGATTATTTCATTATTGAAATAAAGAAAACAATATAAACTTTCTTTGTTACAGGTACGAAATGTTCTACACAATTCAGTGTCTAACACGTTCAGACTTGTTATTTATTATGGGTTAACCAGTTTTTTTAAAGATATATTGATGTACGAGAACAATCGTCTCTTCGTGGAAATGCGTTTTTTAAATATTGTATGTCAACTTATCTATAAGCATTAGAAGCATTATTTGTAAGGAAATATGATTAGAATATTATAATAATCTGGAAACTAAGTGATCCCTCGGAAGCATTAATCACAACAAAATTACAGGAAAATAGCAGACTCGGTTTGATTGAGTCTGTACATGTTCATTTTGGAATAGTATCCTTTAAAAACATGTTTTTAAAACCTTATGTATTTGAGAGTTATCTCTTTTTAATTGAAAATGTCTGAGATATAATCAAACATATAAATACTGGATTATTATTACTAATCTTTTTCACTGGAGTGTTTGCTTTTTACTTTATCTTAAATAATATATTCACAAATATCAACTATTAGTTAATCATCTATATTTTTATCTTGCTCTAGTATTCAATTCATTAGCTATCAAGGGTTTTATTAATTAAGTTTGTAAATGGCCAGCTTTTGTATCGTTTCACATATGTTTATTTTACGCCATATTCATATCTTTAAATGGAAAAAGAAAAAAGTTTCAAATGAATTTTATTTCATGCAGAAAATAATGGAAATACATGTATATTTCAGTTTTATTAAACAAAATATACTACTCGTACACGTAGTAAATATTATTTGGAATATAGACTTAAATGCAAAACTTCTCTGAATATAACATGTAGTAAAATGTGTCTTTACATGCAATAACATTTTTTTCTAACGGATATTCAATGGATTTATACCTTTTATTTTGTATTGCGTCCTGTTAAAACTTTAAATATTTTAAGATTAAAATTACAGCTCGCTTTTTGTCGAAAAGAATAACGTTATATACTGGTTAACTTTATAAAATGTAGAAATTAGCAAAAAAACTCTCCTCAAGTATTCACTTAAGCATGGCATGCATTTTAGTATAATAATATTTTATTGCATATTTTGTACATGATTAATTTACACAATCTAACATCAATATCTTAAGCATGAATATAATGTACATACAAAAGGGTTGGACCAAAAGTTATACCAACATTATCTAGGGTCCTCCCCTGAAGGTCTATCTTGTTGGCTTAATGGTAACATAGTAAGAAAATGTGGTTTTAAGAAATTCTGAGATATTTATTTATATGATAAGCGATATTAATTTCATGTATTTTAACTGGTAGAAAAGAATCGCTTAACCTAAAAAACAAAGAAAATTACTAAATGACTTAATGAGGTAAAATGGAAGAAAAAAATATTTGCCATTAACAATTTGCCACTATAATAAACGCACCAAACCTATAGCAACAAAACGAAACATAAGAATCATTTAATTGTTTGAATTATGGGCACTTAACTTTACAATAGAAATGCACGTCAAACTCCAGCTTTAACGGCGCTAGTGGGCATGCACGGTAACCTTTACGTCCATGAATTAAATCAAGCCGAATCTGCAACATTTTCATTTTTTACTTATTTGGGCGTTTTAATGGATTCTGCATTTTTCTTTTGCAGAACCGTTTCTGAAATTTATTGTTTTCTTTTGTGTTAATACAACAGTACACTTCTAGATTTTAAAAGTAATGGTACGCTTATTGTCATTGTCAATTGTCCTATTGAGTTAGACCTGCATTAACATTATCTATACTATCTGCTCTAAAAAGGTGACAGAAAGGCTTAGAAACAAATTATAGAACACAATGTCTCTTTCAAAAACAACCAGCCATTTACTATATCTTGTTTCATATATTGCCTGGACTTGTTGTCCTGCCAAGTGTTAATATATCATAATGTATTGATACAAATAATTTAATTTATAAAATGAGTATTGAATTTGATTTTCCCCATTGCATTTTCACTACGCAACATCTATTCTGGTCTTGGAAAGATCATGAAATGTCTTTATCAAAAATGCATTGTCAAATTTAAGAATTAATATTTCATTTTCTTTTGTGATATCCATGAACATAATTAATTCAAATTGAATTGCACATTACAAATTTTCTTTTGCAAATTATAAAATGAAATTCAGTAATCGCAATCTACAAATATGATAGGAAAGCGATTTTATTTTTAGAATTGGTGATTATTTCTTTAATTACTCATACTAAACGAGGCGTCTAAAGCAAATGATTGTTAAATAATTTGATTTACTTGTATGCTAAATTTATTGATTGATACCTTTGCCGAACATCAGCTTCGTGTATTGGATTAACATCAACATGTTCATATCATAGTTTATCATTAGTATAAATATATTATTGAGTGCATTGTAATGTAATGCATGCCATTGAATTGAAATACAGAAAAAGGCATTTCTATCTAAAATACAATAGGAATAAAAGAAGTGAGACCAATATTTTTATTTTTTATTGTTATTTTTTGAATTTCCGTTTTTTACTAAGCTAATAATTTTTGGCTACGGTTGGAATGACCATTTAAAAATATTAGCAGCATGAATTTAAAACTGCCGACTATTTTAAAACAATCTTTCTTATGAAAACGCACTGAACATTTTAAAGTCATTATTAAAAGAGTGGACATAATTTGATCTCGAGGCAGGGGAATGTTTTAATTTGCTGTTTGATTACAGGTATTTCCTTGAAGCAATACCTCTGGTTTTCTGTTAATCTTGCTCATAATTGAATATCTGGATTTACGCACCTGTAGGCTGTAATTCTCTGAATATTTCTTGTTTTATCCCATCTTATTACAAGAGCATGATAATAAAGTTATGATTCCTTCTTCTAATCAATCATATCTATCATTCCATCAATGAGAGGGATTTTTTCAAAATGCAAACTAACTGCTATTCTTTATTGAAATACATTTATTTCATTTATTTTTGTTAAAAATTTAAATTTGAGCAGTAGGAATAAAATTAATTTACTGTGTTAATCTAATAATTTTATATATTAAGATCTAGGTGAATACTGATGTCAATGTATTGGAAAATCCAGTAAGTATCGTCTTCCATTTTGCACAGTTTTGTTATTACACTTAGTTGGTGATGGTGGGCCTATTCGGATCACATCAGTAAGCCAAATTGAATTTACCAGAGCACAGTACAGCCACCCCATCGTTTCTGGGCAGACTGTCAAGCAGTTTACCAGTACTAGGTTGCCTTCACTTTCGCAACGAACTGTAACTTTTTACATGCCAGAGCAGATGACCGGAGACACAACGAAAGTGATCTGCAGCGTCCGGGAATTGAACCGGGACCGCGCTATTCACAGACCAACGCTAAATCTATTGAGCTAAACGGATGGAAACTTAGTTATTCAGATTTGCGAGTATTTTATATGCAAATAAATCAGCATATCATTTAACCATATTGCGAATCATTAAGAAAACAAAAACAAGTTAACTTTGGCATATGCAGGACAAAGAAATTGTACTTGTATTACATGGTAATGCGTATTCAGAATTACGGACATAATGATTATCAGTGACGGTAACACGTTGCCCCCGTTCTTCTTTTCGGCGTTGTAATATTTTTCTGGTCCTTTGGGATAATTGATTGCAAGTGAAAAAATGTTTTTACCGGTCTATTTACGTTTCTAATCAGTTTTTAAAAATCAAAACACTAGACTGCTATGATTCAAGATTTTATCAAAGTTGCTTTTTCTGATGTTAATCCAATACACGAAGCTGATGTTCGGCAAAGGTATCAATCAATAAATTTAGCATACAAGTAAATCAAATTATTTAACAATCATTTGCTTTAGACGCCTCGATTAGTATGAGTAATTAAAGAAATAATCACCAATTCTATAAATAAATTCGCTTTCCTATCATATTTGTAGATTGCGATTACTGAATTTCATTTTATAATTTGCAAAAGAAAATTTGTAATGTGCAATTCAATTTGAATTAATTATGTTCATGGTTGTCACAAAAGAAAATGAAATATTAATACTTAAATTTGACGATTTTTGATAAAGACAGTTCAAGATCTTTCCCAGACCAGAATAGATGTTGCGTAGTGAAAATGCAATGGGGAAAATCAAATTTCAATACTCATTTTATAAATTAAATTATTTGTATCAATGATAACATTATGATATATTAACACTTGGCAGGACAACAAGTCCAGGCAATATATGAAACAAGATAATTATGGTAAATGGCTGGATGTTTTTGAAAGAGACATTGTGTTCTATAATTTGTTTCTAAACCTTTCTGTCACCTGTTTAGAGCAGATAGTATAGATAATGTTAATGCAGGTCTAACTCAATAGGACAATTGACAATGACAATAAGCGTATCATTACTTTTAAAATCTAGAAGTGTACTGTTGTATTAACACAAAAGAAAACAATAAATTTCAGAAACGGTTCTGCAAAAGAAAAATGCAGAATCCATTAAAACGCCCAAATAAGAAAAAAATGAAAATGTTGCAGATTCGGCTTGATTTAATTCATGGACGTAAAAGTTACCGTGCATGCCCACTAGCACCGTTAAAGCTGGAGTTTGACGTGCATTTCTATTGTAAAGTTAAATGCCCATTATTCAAACAATTACATGATTCTTATGTTTCGTTTTGTTGCTATAACAGTTTGGTTCATTACACGGGTTCTAGGTCTAATGTTTTACATGGATCGCCAGGATTTGTCCATTTTCAGATAAAAGTGTACGAAGATCAATGTTAGTTGGTAAATTGTAGGATTATCACCCTAGGTAAAGTTTAAGATGACAGCTGGTTGATTACAGAAACACACCTGATATAATCCCTGAATCATTTATCTTTTGAGGAAATTAAAGCGTTGATAGAAACTTAGGTTTATTATCATTACATTTCATGACCTAACAATTATATTTTAATGAAAATTGATTGAGATTATTCTTTTTTTTTTTGAAGACTGTTGCCAGAAATGTGTAACCAGATAAACACATATTTTAAATGATAGAAAAACAAATGTAATATGAATGCTATAAGACTTTAGTGCTGAATTATGTCTGCTTGTCTGACATATATGATTTCCCTGCTTTATCAAATCATGTAAACATATAACATATACAATTATTAAGAGTTTGTTATTTTCGATTCTATATATATAAATGAATGTCAAGTATCTATTTATAATGCTACCTTCTGTATATTGATCAGATAAAAACAGGAAATGTCTACTCTTGATAAGGCAAATACGAGTGGAATTATATTTTGAAATAAGTAAATTTTATTGATATATTTTCCTTGTTGAAATTTTGTGAGTCTGAAGTATTCATTTACAGACGCATCTGTAATGACGGATGTATAAAACGTTCTATTTAAAACTCAATTTTTTGAATTAAGCTTATTTTCTAAATTTTGAGAAATGGGTAGCGTTTTAATCTTATATATGTCAGAAAAAAATGGATCAAACCTGTTTTATCTACAGTTACTTGTTTATAAATGTAGGAAAGTAAACAACATCATCTCTTTCATTCAAGCTATTTCATTCAAGCTAGTAAAGATGTTATATTTCCGATCTAGCAAGATATGTTGGTTGTGCTTGTGATAGTTTAGCTTATTGTATATTTTCTTTCTTGTTGGATAGTTGCAGTATTCCTACATTTTCTAAATACCCTTATGATATGTTGCCTGCTTCATGAATCTGTCTTTTGACTTCTGTCTGTAATACGCAGGTTTCTAAGACACAAATTTTAAATACCGATACGCCTGAGCTACGGTATGGACGATAGCTTGCTCCATGAACAGACTCAATCGGACAGAGCCTGTACCATTTTCATTTGTCAGTATGTTTGTTGATTGTTTACATTATTAAATGTGTACAACGCGACATACAATTAATAGCATATTTGTAATTTGGGACTGTTGGAGGCTCCAACTCAAGACCATTGTGTGGGTTTGTGTATCTTATAACATTATTTTGTATGTAATCATCATTTGATAATATCTAAACTTATTAATAATATGGATGTTTTTAAAATGGTGTATGTGTTATATTCTAAAATGTTCCCACAAAGTCTTAATAAAATGGAAAATATGTACAGAGGCTTGCCTCCGTGTAGCTACGGCGCTATAGGCGCTAAATATAATTGCATTGCCTTCGTCAGGTTTAATCAATGAACTACGTCATATACATAAGGTTAGTGTTAATGATAAATCTACATATGTGGTTTTGTGGATTGATAATACAGCAGCTATATAATGGGTTTATTTCTCAGGATAAGAATATTTTCATTATCATCAGATGACTTACACATCATTTAATTTAAAACTAAATCTTAAAACTAAATCTTAATTTCTGTAGTCAGTGATATATTCATAAAGACAATGAACTTTCACACATATTGCATGTAAACAACAAAGCACACTTTTTCATTCCTATATCGAATTTTATTTATATATACATCTTAAGAGTATAGTATCATATCCATAACAGATATGCATATCATATAGCAATTTAACTTATTATAAATATTTTTCTTTACTGATTGTCCTTGGTTCTTTATATGATATTCATAAAATATATTCATGAAGATTAGTCACTATTGCGCTATAGATCAAAAGTTTGACTGAAAATAAATATGTCTTTAATGTTAACAGATTTACTTATATAAACACATTCAGACAATCACAATATTTGACATTAAAGACATATAAGAACCAATCAAATTTGGGAGCACGGCTTTCAATCAATTCTAGACAATTACAGTGTATAAGAATATATTTGACAACGAGCCTGTACTAAAACTACATGCAATTGTAACTAATATTCATTCGAAATGTTCTTAATTCTTAGGTTTTGTTTATTAGCATTCAGTGCCTAGCTTAGTAAAATAAACGTTCTGGAACTCAAACCTTACTTTATTTGGACAGTACAAAAAACTATAATGTAATCGATACTCACTTAATTTGTTTTTCCGGGCCTATTTTATATAAAATAGAACAGTTTTATCAAACGAAAGTATGGAGCACTGAAATGCGTAAGTTATCAATCAGTTATCATTCACTGCCAATAATAAGGCCACTTAATTCCTATAATAGACTGTCTTGTAATTGATTTCTTTTCAAAATGTAAGCAGTTGCTAATGTTTGCAATGTAAGGCCTAATGCATTGTACAGAACATACTTTTGTCATTTGAAACAGTATTTCTCTCAAGTATGACGTGTTCAACTTGATATCAAGATTTGGCAGATACTACTTATTGCTTTTACTACAACTAGTTTACTTGATAGTAGATGCAAACGATATTTGCAATGTTTTAACCATATATCTAAATTCCATGTGCAGTTATACGTATCAAAATAAAAACAGTTCAAACAAATATACTGGAAGTCAAATTGTATATATGGACAAGATGTGGATTGGTACTGAAAAATACCGTATATGAGCACAAACATGTGATAAGCCTGAATTCTTACAGGATAAAATGGATCTGCCGGCTGTAAAAATATGTTTCGGACGTATTGTTATCTATTTATGTATGATTTCTATTACAGGTGTGTCAAAGATAATGTTGAAATAGATTTCATCAGGAAATTTATCAACGAATTGCGTCATATACCTAACCAAGAGATGGTGTTGATGCGGTTTCCAGATTGATTTATATCATAGTATTATCTCTCTATCATTTGATTAGAATATATTTTATTATCCATTTTTATTTGTTAACTTTTAATGAGTTTGAAATTTGTTGAAATTTCCCTCCTTTGATACTTCTCAGAACCTGCATAATCTTTCGAACGATTTTGTTTTTTCATTTGTCAAACATTTTTCTATGGTCTTTTTATAGGAATACGAAATTGATCAATATTTCTTGACACCGCGATTCTAAGATTTTATTTCATAGTTTTGTGAATATTAATTATACGTTTTATTTATAATATGGTTTAAAATATGTGGTTTTAGATGGAACACAAGGTTATCTTTTCAAATCATATGGATTCAAGTGTAATATAGACAGATGTCTGATAACAAAAACACACCTGATATATGTGTTTTAATCTTATATCAGTTTTAAGGACATTACATATTAAACCTCCGAATAGTAAAAATAAGTATTACTGACGTAAAATATAATTACATTCCGTGACCTAAAATACTCTTTAAAATGCAAGTTAACTTGTTGAAAAAGATTGTTTTAAAGATAAACACATATTTTGACTGGGGATCATCAGCATTTATATGCCAAATTTGTGTATTTCCGTTTATCGGTTAAAATGTTAGATGTAATAGGTGAAGGACTTGACTCTAACTTAAAGCAAATAGTTGATAATTGTAGACTCGGCTTTAGCAAGCTGTGCATAATGCACCTGTCAATATTTTGCCCTACCGGGGGGCGGCGGGCATACACGGGGCTTTAGACAGAAGACCATTCCTGACAGGCGGGAATTTGACAAACTTATGGAATCCGGGTCCCGGGTAATAGACTTTGGCCGGTTTTTAAATCCCGGGACTCGGGAATTTCGACGCCACAAAATAAAAAAAGGGGAGTAACTGCGAAAGGTCTAAAGACGACGGCGATATTTTTATTCGTGTTTTTGAAGTTGCAGACATGAAACTTTTCGAATATTTCTACGGTAGAGAAAATTGTGGGATAAGGCGAGAAGGTTGCCCAAGAATTGGGATTTATTTGCAAAGGTATACAGGGATTGTATTCTTCATTTGTTTCCACCTATACCCAGACACTATGTGGAGCCTAGCGGTATTCATGTTTGTCATCTGTTTTCGCGAGTAGACCCATTTATTTTGCGAGTCTGAAAGGCGTTGGAAATCACATGAAACTGACACATATTTCGTATTAATAATACTAAATCCACAAAAGAACGTTCACTTTGCCTGTAGAATATAAACGATTACAGCAGAAAATGTCGTATCGATTGAGATAATCCCTTTAACTGCAGTATGAATAAACTGATCAAGTGACACAAAACGGATGTTGAATACATACACACAGAATTATGTTATTAATTATTCATTTTTTAATTATTTTAACACCTATGCGACCAGTGTAGATCCAGATCAGCCTGCACATCCATGCAAGGGAGTCCAAATCCAAAGGCTGAAGTCAAGGGACTCCAAGTGTACTGACTTAGTCAGTAGTTCCCTTGAGCCTTGTTAGAATCAGAGACATAGAGATAAGCAGCTCTTATATACTCCATTGAAATATCACTCATGCCTATCAAAAAGTGAAAAATTAGGCATTTTGTAGCAAATAAAACTTAATGGATGTAAATTTGATCCTTAAATATTATATACCCTTTCTTTGAAAGGTAAATCTTTCATCTATGGCTGCATGTTAAAATATTGGTAACTTTCCATGCCTTTCCCTTAGAAAAACATGGCAGAACATACCCACTGAGCCAGTTTTTTTGTCATATGAATAGTTTTGTAACAAAAAATATCTCTTTAAAAAATGATGTAACATTTATTTAAATGGGAACTGTAAATATTTTTACCTGCAGCCATAGACAAATGCATAAGTTTTCAGAAAATGTATTATTTTACTGATTTTGATATCTGGTTAATAAGTTTTACTTGCTACAAGTTTTAAGTTTAGCAGGCACGCGTGAAATTTTAACTGGCTAGGAAGAAGCCATTCTCTGTTATCTATGTCTCAGTTAGAATATGATTTTTAATAAAGTAAGAAAATGCATTTAAATACAATGTATGTCAAAACAGATCCAGATAAAATAATATCCTTTTTTCAGATGTATAACCATCATTGTTTTTTTATCATTTACTGTTTCAACTGCTTGTCATAACGAGGCTTTGAATCTTGGCTATCGGTTTCATCTTCATTGGCCTTGTATTGCTTTACGGTCGTGACTTGCTCTAATAAAAAGTAAATTTAATCTGCAGAAACTATTTTAAGGCTTTGTTCTAATCTGATAAATGTGAATGTATTAAAATGTTGATTTATATTTAAACAGGTGAACATTTGGTTGGACCATTTGACGAGTGTTTCTGCCAACAGAAAACGGGGCAAGGCAAAGGCGTCCGTGACACGGTCTTTGAAAAAGGTATTCAGGCACAATGACATTATGAGTTGAATTTCATAAATGATTGCCTCAACATTAAATGAGTCTGAGGCCAAAAAAACTCTTTTTTCTGAAAGCCATACAAAACATAAGGGGTATTGCACTTCTGTGGTCTATATATGTGTATTTTATCATTGACATGGTGGGGAATCATTGATATGGTGACCTGTGAAGTAACATGGTATCTTAAAGTCCCATTATGCATTTTAAACTTTATTTGAAATAAAAGAGTATTCAGTTCCACACCAATGACATGAAGTAGAATTCTGATGTAAAAATTTGCATTTGATTTCTTAAAGACATGAAAGAAAATCTTCGAAATACGCTATAAATATATTGCGCTCATGTAGCGCAAATGTAATAATTGGAGGTATGTTTGGATGAAAAAATAATTTCTGAAGAATAGTAATGCGGAAATGAGCCATTTTCTTCAATAAGAGGATAAGTATGATATGTTTATTCAGTAATTGAAATTTTACTCACAAAAGCATTATGTTTCTTTAAACTTAAAATTGGTGGATTCTCCTGAAAAAGCACAATATTGTTTATAATGTCACTGGGGGCTACTGCAAGTCCTGTCAGTTACGCATACTCCAAAATATTTTCTGTTAAACAAAGATATTGAAAAAATTCTCACATGGACACCAGAATCTTAAAGATTATCAATTGCTGCAATACCATGTCATGTGGTCTCCATATCACATGATTCCCCACCATAATTGCAAGATTAGTTTGATAGACTTAGTACCAGCAGAATTGTTAGAAAATAATGTGTTTTCAAAAAAACGAAAAACAAAATTCAGTACCATTTTTGTTCCAATAGAATTAAAAACAACCTACTGTTTTATCTATCAAAGATATATATTTGAAATCTTTGTTAAGTTGTGCTACTAAATTATTAATTTTTAAACAATCCAGGTTCAAGCTTCTATCCAGGCCCAAGCTCCTATCAAGGTTCAAGCTCCTATATATCCCGACTCAAGCTCCCATCCAGGCTCCTGCTCCTATCCAGGCTCTTGAGGAAAGTGCACCAGATTGTGAGTACACCATGCAACTTAGCTTAAGAAAATTATGTCAGTTTTTTTGTAGCTTTGTGTTCATTGTGAGCTATAATTGTCGTTTCTCCATGAAACTTGGTCAAAATGTTTGACTGAAATCTCGGCAAAGTTCAAGGTTGGGTCATGTGGGGTCACTAGGTCAAATCTTAGAAAAAGAATGCAAACACTTTAGAGGCCACATTTTTGGCCCATTTGTCATTAACCTTAGTGTAATTTTTCAACTCTATGAAATCTAGAACATGTTCAAAATTAGGTCATGAGGGGTCAAAAATTAAGTCATTAGGTCAAATCTTAGAACATTTTTGGTCCAATTTAAATGAAACTTAATAAATTTGAAACCTTAAAGATTATAAAAATGCCCTCTATTTCAGACAAACAATGTGGAAGTGTCCAGGTTTGGCCGCAGGAGGAGGAAGAATGTCCTTTTTAATGACTTTTTGTGTTAAATGTTAAAATAAAATAAGAAGTTAAAGTGTTGTAAGTTTTTAGCTCATCTGAGCCGTGAGCACGAAGCTATTGTAATCGGTGAATGTCTGTCTTCGCAAATCTGGTGTCCTCAACTTTTAGTGTTTTAACACTCTAAGAGGCCACAGATATGGTTCAATTATAATTAAGCTTGGTCAGCATGCTTACCATCCCTTCAGAAACTGGGTCATGTGGAGTCAGAAACTATGTTAGTAGGTTTATTTTGTAGCTAAACTATAAATGTAAAATATTAAAGAGCTTATACGATCGATTGTGTGTCCGTGTCCGCAATGTTTTTGTTAAGTCATACATTCTATTCTATGAAAGATATTCAATTGAAACTAGGTACGGTATTTAGTGGGACTACCACTACCATACAAAGAAGGCCTTTAACCTGGATGCATTATTTTCAGAATTATGCCCCTTTATTACTTGAAAATACCCATTTTATCTTCTAAGTCTAATTATTTGAATACTATCAAAGTTATTAAACTACAATTGATACATATACACTCATTGGGAGTGACTATACATACCTTTCTTCAGAGGCCCATTAATCTGGACTCATTATTTTCCTAATCATAAGCCTTTGTACTTATATTTTTCATTGTTTTTCTGATAACAGTTTTATTTATTGATTGATCTCTTAGATATTTACCCTCTCCCCTACCCCCGGGGCATTTGATGCACCAAGCAGTGATGCACCAAGCAGGCTCAAGGGTGGGGATTTAGACAAAATTGGTTGTCTCTAGGGTGGGGATTTAGACTTCAAACATTTTAAGATGTCAAATTCCCCTGGGTCAGCCCGCCGCCCCCCCCCCCACCCCCGGACGGGCAAAATATTGATAGGTGCATAAGAGATAAAGCAATGTACAACATATCTCACACCGCTAGCATCATCGACTTAAGTGGTACTAAAAGCATTAGAATCAATGATCCCGAATGAGCACAAAATATTTTTTTAAAAATGCGATAAAGGACGGGGTAACTTTTCAGGGCTGACAAACAGCAGTTGACACCTGTTGTTATGAATTTAAAAAATTCGGAAAGGTGAGATTTTCAAGAGCAATAAAACAAAGCAAATAGTTCATGTACAACATCAACCACACACTCCAGCACTAGCTTAAGCTGTATTCAATACATCAAAAGTATTTGAATGACTGATCCAATATAACATATGCATTTGTTTGTTTTTTTAAGAAGCTAAGTTTCATTTTACCAAGAAAAAACAACATTTGAAGAAGGCTATAAAACATTAGATACAACAAATATCTATTTTAAATACACTTGTTTCAAGTAGCAGATTAAACACATATTCCTTCATTTGTCTGTAATTGCAATTGTTTTGGTGGTCATGTTCTCTAGGGATCATTTATAGAAGTCATAACTGTACATGTGTGGCTGGCATCTATAAAAGTGTTAAAAAAACTCATTGTCATAATATTTATTCTGATTTTCGTGATCATTGATTTCACTGCGAATTAAAAAGATCTTTTATTTATTTTACCGAGTCTTGTATTTTCACTCTTTCATTTTTTACTTTCATTGTTGTCACGTGGTCTGAATGTAATCCCGTTCGAACACGATCTTAACATGTTGAATCTTTTTTGTTGCAATCAATGTTTTATTTAACTTTACTTCAAAAATATCTAAAATATAGTAAATTAATATACACATAGCTCGATAATGTGATTACAAGCAAATGTTCTTCAGATTTTGAACACAATAAAATTTCTTTCACCTGTTTGTTAAAATGGTTTCTCGACCTATGCACATAATTAATTTAAATTATATGATTGCATATATGTGTTTATTGTATGATGAATTACTTTTGCACAAATATCAAATACTATTCCTGCTTTGTTTTACTTAGTATGTATTATTGTGCAATCAATATACTTTTCAAGTGTAAACATAACCATGTGACATGATATATTGTATTATATATATATATTTGCAAGACGATGTATTATGTACAAGTCTCAAATAAAATGTCTGTTCTGTTCTGATAATGAAGCATACATCATTAACAGTGCATGTCTTGCAAACTAGTGATGTTCTGTTATTGTTAAATGTACAAACAAAAATACAATTGACACTTTATACGTTCGATTTAGAACTATCTTCCCTCCCATGGTGGTTGTCTGGCTGATATTCAAACAAATTATCATCATCTTATCTTGATAGCAACCAGACTTGTGCCACAACTCCAACTGCTGTTTTTTTTCTGTCTGATTATCACCTAGTTTATTGCACTATCTAAAATGTTCGTATTATTTGCTATAATATTTCATAAAATCAGGATGGGGCTAAGGGGATATTATTGTTCAGTTTGGCGAAAAACATAAGGCATAACCATAGTATTTGTAAGCAATGAAACTTTTCATGTGTGTATGATTTAAACTCCATTCTTTCTGTGCGGCTGATATACCATTTTGAAAATGTTTGATTAGCAATGAAATACACCTCAAAATGTTATATTTGATTATTGTTAGAAATAACATCCCAGTTTTGAAAAAATAAATTCACATTAACCCTGGAATTTGTATTTCTCTGATGTAATTTGTTTTATTCCATCATACCATATATCGTGATTTTCTCAAAAAGAAAATAACTCTTGGTATCTGCATGTTACTGACTGGCTTTATTTCTTTACTTATTGAGAATATTTGAGTTAATTCTTAAAACAGAAAAATTAGAACGAAATTTTTATGAGATCTTTTTTTGTAGTAGATAGTTCTTTGAAGCTCCATTATCATGTCTTGCATCCATGCCTGTTTTGTTAAATTGATGGAGCTGGGTTTTTTTTAAATCATGTACGCAATTTGATTGAAATACTCTTTCCTTACAGAATGACGGCATATCATAACTGTGTATCTTCTACCAAACAATAATCAATTTAAGTAAAACTGAAGCGTAGCTATGGTTCAAAACGGTGTTAATATAATATTTCATTAATTACGAATCAATTAAAACTATGTCGAGTTAATACTGATAATAATTTAGAAATATTTATAATATGAATATTGCAATGTAGTTTCCTATGTAATGTATAAAAGGGACCTCTTGAAAAATAAAGAAATAATTTCTTTCTCTACTATAGTTTATCTCAAAATTTCCGGCTAATCAGCAAATCCTACAAAATCAGCGTTGTTTTTTTATTTGCGCTCATCTAAATTATCTATGATTCACAAAATATCAAAGTAACATAATTTCATTTCTTGCCAGGTTATCTTATAATTAGAATAACCTAGTTCTGTTAAGAATTGCATATCTCTTGGCATGCAGAATACATGCTAAGTATTAAAAAGACAAACTTTTCTAATATCTCGCTTTTAATGTTGCAACTTTGCTACGTCATCCTTTTACAATGTCCCGTCATTCTGTTATGTGTCAATTTGATCGTTTGTGGGTTGAACATTTTATTGGTCATTTTTTAAAAGAAATATGATCCTGTAAACGATTCTGGTTTATTAAAACAGATATCAAACTCAAGTAATCATCTCTCGGAGACACCTTTCAATTATTCCTCAGATAACATAGTCGGTTGATATCGTATGATATTATCAGTATAGTCTAAAGTTCATTTTTTTCTTATTTCTTTATCTTAATGTTTCATTTATTTCATTTCAATTACTACATTTATTGCTTAAGCAATCTGAATCACTGTACAAGTCTTATAATCTAGACATTACACGCTATATGTTTAAAATCCTGATTTATTTTGTGTTTTAAATATTGCTCTAATAGACCAATAAATCAACAATAGTAATCAAATTCGTTCCAAACTAACTAGTAATTACCATTTTTTCCCGCAATTTACCGACTTCTTACCACACATGATGTTTAAATCAACGGTGACAAACAGATGGCCATTAAAACTCAATGTTCGAGATCAGTTTTCCCAACGTTTTTTCGCCTTTCCCGAGGATTGAATCAGCGACCTCTAAATTACAAATTCGAGAATCTCCCTAAGCGGGCTTACATTTGTAAATTTGTTCAGAAAATCTTTTGGTTGTATATAACTAAAAATTGTCAGTAATTCAAATTATTATATGTCATATAACTGAATGCAGAACATAAAGAGTATTATGTTTAATGAAACACACGTGTCAAATTATACGTATAACTATTTATAATTAGAAATTGTTTTATTATCCTCGTTTATTTTACTTGCAATTAGTCATTATCCAGAGGCGCTATTCTGGCAGCACGAACGTGTTAACACCCATACGTATGTACGTATAGACCTATTTATCTGTATCTCACCAATACAGCATAAATGTAAATTTTAATGAATCCGAAAATACTGTGCATCTTTACAGATGACAATGTATCATGAGAAATCAGGGATATCAATCTTTATGAAATTCCATTTTAATACTAAATTTAAATATCCTTTAATTGTTAGTCGATTGAGGAATCAAAAACTTATCACATTATTGCAAGTTAATATTACAATACGGTATCACACATCTGAAATATTACGTACATATATATTAACAGTCCGACGGTCAAATACGTCTCAAATTGTCTCCCAGTTTTGCCTTTTTATTAAGTTCTCAACTTTGCATATTGACTAAAAGTAAACTAAACAAAGAATTACTTTAAAAAATAAAAGGATGGAAGTGATTGATTAAGAGTTATCTGCCCTTGAAAATAACCTTAAGGAGTAAAAAATAACTCACGGCCAGGGAAAGACAGTTCAAAAAGTAGAATGGTGATCCCTATTTTTATAAATTTATTTCAATTTTATTCAGAATCTATTCAACAAGCGCGAAAAAAGCGAAATGGATGCTACAAATGTGAAGTTTTTTATTGGATTTAAATTAAAAATTAAACTTCTGACTTTGGAAAATGTTTTGTTCCGAAAGTGTGTCGATCTATTTATAGTTTCATTCTTTTACAGGTGCGTACAGTATATTTAATCAGGATATTATCAATGAATATATCAATGAATTACGTCATAAACCTAAAAGGAGATGATCGTGATGTGGTTTTTAGACTAATAAAATTGATTGTAAAAATCGTTCAAGTCATGATATATATGATTTCTTCATCTGATTATAATATATTTTGTTCTTCCTTTTTGACATTCTTCTAATCATTTTGTTGATATATGTTACTTTTAAACTTAAGAATGTGTCTTTGGAATCTCTTTTATATGAAGTAAATACGACATAGACACGTATAGAATTTTTCGTTGTCAACTGAATTATTCTATTGAACCTCCAGCATGCCTGGAAATCTTGAAAAGTGTGGTCCCTTGTGTGATACAACAACATTACATGGAAAATGCAGACACAGTTTAATTGAGTCTGTTCATAAGGGATAATGAAAATGTGCAAAACATCTCTAACTCAACTAAAAAAGACACCCTGCCACACTTATCATTTACGCGTAATGACACTACTGCATAATTGAAAACAAACTACGAAATTGACTTATTAATTCATCAATATATGGGCAACATTTACAAGATACAAAATTATGTATACATTTATATTTTAATTAATACTTAAATTCCATATCGTAAATGCTTTAATAGACTACTTAATTCAATAAAACAAACACATCTTCTTGCGTCTGAAGGCTAAACATTAAGATATACCCAAAAAAAGATAAAACGAAAACCTAAATAATGACAATAACAGTTTATGCAAGTCATCGTCTATGCCCTCTAGCACCGGTTACGTAGAATTCAACATTAAAATATGACAAGGTTTATTTACAAATCAATAAATTTACAGATGTATGAGGATGTGGAATCATAATCATGGAATCTTCTGTGTGACAAGTTCATGACATTCCATGACAAGCGGCGAATGGTTCTCAGATTAAACTATGTGTGCGCCCTAAACGAGGAAATAATGAATGGAAGTTAATCATTAAGAGAGGGATCTAGGGATATGAAGACATGGCTACAAAAATGTCAGTCAAGAAGATGGTAAATGATTGATAAAGTTTCTCTTGTAATTTCTTTTTAAATTAATTTTTTTATCACAAACTTTATTGTTGAATAAGAATTTCAAAAAAGAATAATTTAATATTTTTCAATCACCAAGTTATGGCGATTTTTCTGTGAATAGTTTAAGCGTGAATAGTGTGTATTTGTTTCGTTATCCCAGTTATAAATTTGTATAATTTTATTGATTTACGCTTGTTTCTTGTGCATAAAGGCATAGACAGTAATAAGTTGATTTCTGGACATATTTCGGAATGGAGCATACACATGTAACTGTGCATATTTTGCAAAATTTGTGTTTTTGTAATCTTCTTTAAATGTACAAAAACACAGATTTTGTAGACACAGGGTTCGTTAAATTTAGAACTTTTTTTCCCTCCCATGATGGTTGTTTGGTAGACATTCAAATAAACTGTCATCATTTTATTTGATACCAAACAGAATTTTGCTACAACTCAAGAGCCAAGGAACCGTTTGGGTTTTTTTTCTGCCTGATTATCGCATAGCATATTATCCCTCGCTAAAGGCGGATGGATATAGTGTTTTCTACCCGAACGTTCGTCTGTCTGTCCGTTATAACCCGTCACACTTTAGTTCAATTGTGCTTATTGAAACACTTCGAATCCGTTCCTGGAACCAACCTGTACTAAGCAATGAATGTAAAATGTCTTATTCACAGAAACAACGGCTTGCCCACTTGCATTCTTCAGATTTCTAGTCCGGCAGTAATGCCACCACTCTTTGATTTTGTTACATCTCATTGAGTTCCAAACGATCATAACTCACTTTTGTAAAATATTATTATATGATTAGTTTGACCCAGTTTTGTTAAGAATGACATATCACCCGGACCACTGTCACTGGATGCAATATCTTAGGATAAAATTATTTAATATCGAAGAGACCACTAAATTTCTTTCAATTGAACTATGTTATTTAAAATAAAAACGGACTTCGGCAGAATTTAACATTTAACATGAAATTGTAATCTTTCGATTTAGAATATATTCATACGGCGGTAATTACGGAACATTTAATGTGGCACATATACCTTATCGCCAAACTCTGTTAGTCATTTATTTACAAATGTACATGATTAATTCATGATAGCATTTTTGACATTTTAAATGATGTGTTATCATTTCAACATTTATAAGTATTATGTCATACGTACGAGGTCATTGATATATGAAACGATTCTGTTTTGCTAATGCACTACTTATTGTACATCAATTTTAAGTTTGACCCTTTTCAAGAAAACATGAATAATCGTAAATGATTTTGATAAGAATAATATGAATATTAAAACCATGTCACAATCACGCGGTGAATCAGTTAAGCAAACAGGTGCCTCCGTTATGTACAACCGCTAACGGTGGGCCAATAGCGATTACCGTGCAAGAACACCTTCCAAATATTCCACTGATAAAATTATTCGGTTAATATCTCCACGTAGTATCAAGCAAGTCTAAAGCTGCTAAATGTTTCTTACTTCTGTAACTTAATATTTCATTTATGTCATTTCAGTAACAGGAACATTGATTTGTTTTCAACTGGCAAGCAATCCAACGATCTGATCGAGGTCTTCTAATGATTTAAACATTTCTGACAAAAACGTTTAACAATTTTTTTTGAATAGAGCACTAAAACAACAATAACATGTTATTTTCTTCCTGTAAACAGTCTCATTTCAAATGGGAATATTTTACATTTGTAATTTTACTAAGAAAATCATTTTCTGATACTAGATATTACCGAGAAACACAATGATAAAATGATGTTCTATGAAAGACATATGTGAAGCTATAATATACGTAATATAGAATTGTTATATTGATGTCATCGTTTATTTTACTTTGCAATTAATCATTATCCAAAGGCAACATAAAAGCCATTAACAAATATGATATGGCAACCTTCCACCAGCGTTGTTTGCTTTCCCGTTACTATCAAGTTATGAAGACAAATGGACAAACACTGGGTACAAATTGTGACACTAATTAATGAATGGCAACAATTAGAATACCTGTAGACAATGCATCAGTTTTATACTAAATGTTCTGGAAACAAAGTTCGCCACTTCCATGTCTAAATGTTGAATTCTGCTAGAGCAGGTACTAGAGGTTGTGCACGGCAGCTTGTATTTACTGTCAATTAACAGGTTCAATTAAACTGAGGCAGCATATTTTCAATTTTTCAGTTTTTGGCGTTCTTAAATGCTTAAAGAATAGTTATATAAATGCAGAATGAATATTTCTATCAAAAATAGAAAGAAACAAGGGTTGTCTGTAATATGAACATGAATACTGATATATACCAATATAACATATCAAACTATTATATAGATCGGCATTCTTTTCAGAATGATTTTGCCAGAATCATTCGAAGCTCACTTTGGACAAAATTACTCCAATTTACCTAAGAATTGCAGAAAATATTCTGGAATTTTGTTTTGGCAACTATATCCCTTATTATCTTATTTATTTATTTATTTTATTCCCTTTATTTTTGGTCGTTGTGATGTGTAATGTCCGGTTTTATGTCAAATAGCTTATAAAGCAAAGCCATTATATCCTAACTTTGCATTGGGGAAATTTATCAAAACGTTGGTTTTTTTCTCAATTTGTTTGATATTCCAGTTCTGGAAGCAGACTTACTTTCCAAGGACCACTGAAATAATAATATAGGCATACACGATATATTAGGCTACAATTTGAACGAATAGCGAAAACGGTCTTTTAATATACAACTTATATTACAATTCTTAGGTTTCCTGTACTCAGTAAGCTGTCTTAACGTGAACATTCCTAGCAAAAAATTCCAAACAGTACATTAACAAACTGATGCATATGCAACCATGATTTATAACTTAAAAAAATAAGATTCATCAATAATTCATCTCATATACAAAACCCTAAACCACCAACCTGACGTCATGATCTGGTAGATTAAATAAGAAGCAAATACGTGTACACATGTATTTGAATCTCACATGAAAGATTGATTCAGAGTTAACCAGACTTTGGAACACAGAGGTACCCCTCTGTGTTCCTTCACGTGTTGTTCATGTCTGTATTCTTACTTGTTTAGGATGTTTACATGTTTTGTGATGTATGTCTTGTTGGATTGTCGCCGCCCTTATGTCCACTCCAGGTTTTTGTTTGGTGCCTTCTGGGTGCCCTACTTGAAATCAATAAGAAACAATGTTTTACCTATAAATTTAAACATTGAATTATATCCTTCAGTACAGAACAGAACTTTGACATTACTTGTGTCAACTGTTTGTGTTGCATATACAAATGTAATAATGTCAGTCGGACATGTTATATCTTTGCTTATAATAACCTTTCGTTCAAGTAGAGTAATCAGAGTCTACTTTCTATAATACTAATGCATCTTAAATAAATAAATAATTATATAAATAAATGCATAAATAGATAAATAAATAAATATTAACGAAATACCTCTATTTACAGTTTTATATACATTTATTATCATTATTGTGTTTCATAGCAGTTATGATTATAATACATGTGTAAGATTGTAGTTAAATCAAATATTGCCATCATTCAAATTAAGGTTAAAAAAAACATGTAACACAGGTTCGTTAAATACTACCGTATAAATTACAGTGAACAAGTAAAAACAAAAATGGCGTGTGCAGTATAAATCAGTGCCTCACTAACATGTTATATTGAAGCAATGTCAGACGTTAGCATGCGTTTAGTATTCATAACATTATTATGGCACACGTAAATACAAAAAAAGCGAAGTCAACTCTAGATTTCTGTTGCATAAATGGAAACACTTTTTATAGATATAATACGGCTGGCAAGAGACAAGATGAATGGTCTTGATCACGTTGATCAATACAAAAGTATGAAAGGTAACTTAACAGTAACTTAACAAGCAATCTACTGACAAACTCGCATGTGTTGATTGTATGCATAGTCCTTCCTGTAGAATTCGCACAAAGATGGAATTAATTCTATACTGTTAGATAATATAGGTTATTATACATTTTACTTTACAATACGGGAATATATTTGGACGAGTACACAGCTTGAAAATTCATATTGGACGAGCCGATAGGCTCGAATATTCGCGTTCATAAGAAATATGAAAAGAAAAAGAGACTGATTACGCGCTTTCAATTATTATAAGGTATGTTGCGGTACAAGCTATGTTGCAACCACTATTGAAATAAAACCACTATTGAAATAAATTATTTCAATAGTGGTTGGGAATGCATTTCATTAGAAAAATCACTTTGCAACCACTATTGAAATAAAACCACTATTGAAATAAATTATTTCAATAGTGGTTGGGGATTATTTCATTTGAAGAATCACTTTGCAACCACTATTGAAATACAACTACTATCGAAGTAATTATATCAATAGTAGTTGGGGATGCATTTCATTTCAAGAGTCACTTTACATACACTTTTAAAGACTAATGTTTCATTTTTTTTATTGTAGACGAGAATGAACTTTTTAGAAATATTACTTTGTTATTACTATTGTAACGCAAGAAACACTCTATCTAACGAACAATATCAGATATAAAAAGTGGGTATTATACTTGCATATTTTACGGTATTAATTATCAAGACTAAAAGGAAATATGGTATAATGTTACAATTTTCACGGGTGTGCAAAAATATATAACCAATTCACGCAAATTAAAATGCAAATAAAAGGTATTAAAAACTTATATTTTACAGTAATTATAACCGAGACTATGAATTTAACGTACCTCTTTTCGGATTTTTTACTGTTGTGCAGAAATAAAAAAAAATCTCGTAGAATGATGTATAGAATTGTTTTCATATTCTTTTCTTTACCTTTTTCTTTCTATTGATATATAATGTGAAAATCGTAAATTATTTGTACAAGAATTAACACATTGGAAATTACCGGAACTTCAACTCAAACCCCCTGTATATTAAAATAAATCAATTAAGGATACATGTAATTATAAACATCACTATTAAGATAAATTATTTCAATAGTGGTTAGTGATGAATTTTGTTACGACCACTATTGAAATAAATTATTTCAATAGTGGTTAGTGATGAATTTTATTACGACCACTATTGAAATAAATTATTTCAATAGTGGTTAGTGATGAATTTTATTACGACCACTATTGAAATAAATTATTTCAATAGTGGTTGATGATGAAGTTTATTACGACCACTATTGAAATAAATTACTTCAATAGTGGTGGGTTATGAAGCTTATTATGAGAAATAATTTGCAACCACTATTGAAATAATTTATTTCAATAGTGGTTTTATTTCAATAGTGGTTGCAACAAAGCTATAAGTGTTTAAGCAGTAAGACGACAAAGATGAAAACCTAGAAAGAAAATTGATTATATCTACAATCATATAACAACTATATAATAATTTTAGAAAATGTGTTGTTTCCAAAGGATAAATTTTAAAAAGAAAGTATACAATTGTCAAATGCAAACTTATTTTGTTTGAAAAAAAATTGCTTTAATTAGAAACGTCCACTTCTCACTACAATTTGCCCAATTTATATTCATCTAAGTACTTCATGCAAAGTACCTGATTAAGAACTTAGACGTGATGTAGTCGTGCATATTATATATTACAAAATTCTTTTGCTTACCAAAATATTTGATTTGATGTAATGAAATTATCCAAAAAGAGAAAAAAGATAAATACAATTAATACTAGTATCTGCTTTTATTTTTTAATTTTGATTAAAGCCGTAGAATTTTTAAAGTAGGTGCGTTGCATTTAACTGCTTTGTTAGATTTTAGAACTCTGGATATCCAAACAAATCTGAAACGAAATTTACAAAAATAAGGAAAATGTATTGCATCAAAATAAATTTTTCTAAGCACGATAACCGTAACCAATATACTAAGTAATTGATAAAAGGTAATCACTTGATATGCTCCTGACGCAGAAATATTGAATCACCAGATTATGCGATAGTGTCCTCTCCACCATATTTCATCTACCACGCAAATGCTACAATGATTATTCAAATTGACTTTTGCATTCAGAAAACATCTCATCTTGATCATTTCAATGAAATATATGACGTACAAAAAGTAGGTAAATCTATTTCATCATTTATCTTCACGTCAATCATGGTCATGATTTGATGCACAGAAAGTAGGTCTATCTGTTATATTATCTAAATAGCTTTATAAACATGAGCTTGGCATATTCAAAAAGTAATACACCCTTTCAAAAGTGCATATTTCAAACAAAACTTTATTTTTACTAAAATGTCGAAATACCCCTATCAATTAGACGTAATTAATTTCTCTTTATAAGTTTGAAAGCAAAAGAATGTAATTAAGCAATTTAACAGCTGCCTATGTGGGCTATGGTTGCAAATTGTACATATTTCAACTTCCAGTATAAATGAGTATCTAGAGCAAGTTCATCATATTCAATTTTTTATTTGTTTTACTATTTTATAATAAACACACTGCAAAGCCAGATTTACCTACAATTAATTGTTATATTTATTCGTGCTCATCTCCGCCAGACAAAATCCTTGGAGGAGGAGTAACGTTTCCTTATAAACAGTTGATATGTGTACAACTTCACTGCCATCTCTTTCATAGGTGGCATGTATTTTGTAGAAATATGAACGTACTCTAGACACTTGTGTTTTCATGAACTTTACTAACATATAGAGCGTAATTTTCTTGTGCGTTTATATATTTCTGAAAGAAACTATTATGTTTGTAAGAATATGAAACAAATTCTAAAAAGAATTTCTGATGTAAGGTACATGTGCTTGATAAATGACATTTGTATTGTTATGTAATACTTCTGTATCAAATGGTTTACAACAAAGTTATTTTTTAAAAAATGAATAAATCTATGATCTATGGACTATGCACATTTGTTAAGCATTTTAACTATCAATTTCTTACAGTAAACTGAGAACGAAAAAAATCACATTATTAATACAACACAGATACCTTACTAACTAATCACTCAGATATCTCTTTGCACTTCCAGTTACGACAAACATTTGTAAATATACTTATGTTTATGAGCTTAATCAAAGTTAGTGATAAATGAATACCATTAACTAAATGTGAAATGCAGACATAATTTCATCTTTC
Source organism: Ruditapes philippinarum (assembly GCF_026571515.1). Lineage (NCBI taxonomy): Eukaryota > Metazoa > Mollusca > Bivalvia > Venerida > Veneridae > Ruditapes > Ruditapes philippinarum. Next base: position 148,820 of record NW_026862688.1, on the reverse strand, counting down.
CATAGTAAGATCTCTTGTACATTCCGGTAAACTATGCTACCAAGTTCAATCGCATTTCTCATTATTTAATTTTGTTATATAAGATAACCGAATATTCTTACATTACAAATGCATATTGGCATCATATTTGTACGGAAGCATGGAGAGGACATAGTCGATTTATTTTAATAATATGTGGGAACAACTTATTTGTCGAAGTATTTTTTATTAATCTGTGGGAACAACATGTTTTGTGAGAAAAATCTTTTTTTATTCTGTGGGAACAACATATTTTGTGAGAAAAATCTTTTTTTAATCTGTGGGAACAACTTATTTTGTGAGTTGTGAGCTGTGAGTTGTTTAATCCTCTAGAATGTAGGAATTCTAATAATTTTCTAAACATTTCTTCTGCCATTATTGCAATTGTGTGCAAATGGCGACTTTTTAAAAAGGGACTTAACTTTGCAGTCACTCTTTGTGGCAATCGCTATTTTGATTGGTTGAATTATGTTGTGGGAACAACATAATTAATTTGTTCGCACAACTTATTATCTTGAGGGAACAAGATATTGAAAAAATATCGCAGAAAATAGTTTTTTCCCACAGAGTAAAAAAAAGATTTTTCTCACAAAATAAGTTGTTCCCACAGAATAAAAATTTTTTTTTACTCAAATTAAGTTGTTCCCACAGAGTAAAAAAAGATTTTTCTCACAAAATATGTTGTTCCCACAGAATAAAAAAAAAATTTCTCATAAAACATGTTGTTCCCACAGATTAATAAAAAATATTTCGACAAATAAGTTGTTCCCACAGATTATTAAAATAAATCGACTATGTCCTCTCCATGCTTCCGTATATTTGTGCCAAACAGAAAGATAGTTTTCTACGGGGTTTATGAGTTCATGTAATCAACTTAATACTGAAGACAAAACAAAAACAGGAGGTTAATAGTAGCATATCCTTTCCACATACTAAATACAACCTTAGAAAACAGGTTGCATGTTGTACGTTAATACCTTCTGTACCACAAATTATTGCTTTTTATTCATAAACTGTCTGATTTAAAATCAGTTAACCTGATTTTCTGGAAACATTATTAACAAAATTAATACCTTCTTTTTTGTAAAAGCATGAATTTCAGTATGAGCACAATCAAGAAAACCTAAAACTTCCGAGCTCGCTACCATTAATTCTTAATGTCAGGTATAGAACGTCAGTTAATTAAATATAGATATAAGTAAAATAAATATGATACAATAATTAAACATGCATCCGATGTAGTTTGATATGATTATTTTCTGCATTAAATTTCTTTAAAGTATTTTGTATTCTGTTATTATCATCAACAGAAACATGCAACAAAACATAGACTTATCAGGTACGACTTATAGAACATGCTGATAGTAACAAAGGGAATATAAATAATGGTTATTTTTTAACATAGCTTGATTTAAGGATTAGGTTTAATGAACATGCTTTAATTGTGGCTCTAACAATATTCACACAAAGAACATGTATGTATATGGTTAAAAAAGAAAATAAAACGTTTAAAAACTAACAGTTGCTATTCGTGATATTGTTGACAGCTGTTTTCCAATTTACCAAACCGCATTTATCACTTCTTTTATAACTTCAGCATAATATTGTAAGAGATAACCTTATAAACACAATTTCTATAAGAAAGATAAAACAACTATATCTTTCTCAGCATTAAGCAATATTTAACATCAAATATATATTGCATGAAATATATATTGCATGAAATGCAAACAGAGGAAAACAATATAAAAACACAAACAAGTGAGTATAGTAAGAGTGACACCAATGTGTGTAATTCAATAACATTTTTATCTAAGAAATAAAGAATAGCTTAAATCATAACTTTTATTCAGAGTCTATTTGCAAAGTATACGCATTTCGAGAGATCTAAATAACTTAATTTTACATCATTTTGTCTATCGTATTTTAATCAATGGATGGTACAAGTTAAAACAAATGTTTAAATCTAAAATATCTTAAGTGGTCTTTGCGAGTTATTCCTGTCCCAGATTTAAGTATTAAATGACATTATCCTAAATTTTTCTTGAATTAGTAATATAATGCAAACGTTTGACTATTATAATAGTAAATGACCAATAGTTGATAGTGAAAATGTTTATGATACAATATAAAAACAACCTTAATTTTAAAAAGACTGTCCCACTCTTTTTACGAATTGAACATAACCGATACATTCAAAACGATATTTATAGAAATTTTCGTTGGTCATGTGGATTGTTGAATATTGTTTATAGTTAAATACAAATTTAATTTAAATTGGACACAATTCTTCCTAAATGTTTAGTTCTTTTGATTTTACCTGTTCACTGACCATTAACACGCGTAATGTCACTTGAATGGCATGAAAAAAGTCAAGATTATTTCGATTACACTAAAGAGGATGAACTGTTTGATACACAATTCGAAAACAGTAAACCTTTGGGTAATTTTCAAAATCTGTTCACAAATAATGTCTTACGAAAAAATGAATGAATTCTCAATTATGCCATCTCACATATTTCTATTTTCGTTACTACGAATAAAATACGGAATCCAGATGGTTGTATAATCGATTTATTTTTATAAAGAATATCAGAAAAGAGTAAAAGTTTCATGAATATTTGTATTTAAACATATCATATAAGCATTCTTTTGCTACAAAAATATTAACGTTATGAATTGATTTTATTGTACTTAAAGATTTTTTTTATGTTACAAAAAATAATGTAAGCATAAAAATAATGATTTTGTGGGGAATAAGGAAGTAAACATGCAATATAAGTAGTTTTAAGGAATAGAAGTCACATTGAATAAATCAGTAGTCTTAGTTGTCTAATATGGAATTCGTTTGACAAAATAAATCTTTTGGGACTTTTGTCATATAATTCTAGTATAATCACAGCTAGATGATGTCAAGATCAGTTATTATTTATAGTGTTTATCTCAGCCAGGCAAATACCACTGGGGATAGTTTTGATGTATACAGTTTCATTGTTATATCTTGTATAAGTGATATGTAATCCAGGAATTTAAATCTACGACATTTGCCTGCCTTTATTGTATTCTATAAAACATACAACAATCTCATAGTTGTGCGCATATTTTTCACATATTCATATTATTGTCATATCAACATCATGTATTGTGTTATATACTTACACTAATAGGTTCAAATCAACTATTGTTGCCCTTATGTTTATGTGTCCCATCGTACATTTAAAATGATTCCAAAATTGAAATCAAAGCGTGAAATAGAAATATATAAAGCACATAGAACAATAAAACAAATAATGCAGTCCGAAAGGAATAAATAGAATTAAATGAGAGATTTATCCAGAATCCTTAAAAAACACTTAAAACAACAAAAGTACACCTTAATCAAATTGGGTCAGTTTCGTCATAACCAGATAAGTAGTACGTCTTGACATATATTTTAGCAACATAAACTTCAAGAAGATAAAGCTACATCAGGTCTATATTAATGTTATCATGAATGTTCCTGCAATCTGCTAATACATTTCAATTCGCTTTTCTTCCTAGCGTTTAATGGCTGTCTAATGAAAATTGTACTTATTAATCATAAATATTGGACGCTGGGATTATAATCTTTAATTACGCTTGCATGTACTATTACCGTCCATAAACAGACTCAATCGGATCGAGTCAATAACATTTTAATAACTTTTTATCGTTTTTTTTCTCTTTTTTTTTTGGGGGGGGGGGGGGCGTTTTTTAAGATTTCAGTTTGACAACTGACTGACGCAATGGTAAAAGCTTAGCTGTGACTCAAGCAGATTTCAACATAAATATGAAAATCATAGTGTTTTTTAAATGATCAACATCAAATTTACCAATTGCCAATATGAAAACAGTCTGCCTTTTTCTATTGTTTACATTCAACTGTAACAACGCAAAATACAATTGATAAAGCCTATTTGTAATTTGTTATTTGAGGCTCCAACTCAAGACCGAGTTGCGGCTTGTTATTAGTGTATCTTTGTTGGTAATAATAATTTGATAATATTTTGATTTATTAACAATATGGATGTTTTTAAAATGGTTTATCTGTTAAATTCTAAAATGTTCTCACAAAGTCCTTATTAAACTAGCAAAATTGTACAGAGGCTTGCCTCCATGTAGCTAGAGCACTGTAGGCGCTAAATATAATAGCATTGCCTTCGTGACTTACGTCATACACATATATTTTGTGTTAATATTCTGATGAACCTACAGATGTGGTTTTGCGGATTGGTCATACAGCAGTTATAAAATGGGTTTATCTCTGAGGATTAGAATATTTTCATTATCATCAGATGGCTTACACATCATTTAATTTAAAACTAAATCTTAAAACTAAATCTTAATTTCTGTAGTTAGTGATCTATTTATAAAGCAATAAATGAATATATGAACATTCACACATACTGATTAACAACTAAGCAGGCTTGTTACATTTCTGTATCGAATTTTGTATCATACGCATAACAAAATTGGCAAATTTAAAACCCGTATAAAACATGTTTTCAACTAACCTGGTTGTCTTTTGTTTCTTTTATGGTGGATATTCATAATAATTCATAATTAGTCAGCAATTGCGCTTATACAAATTTGAATTAATAATCAAATACATTGATGTTCAAATGTGTAATTATAGTTTACAGTTTATAGACAGAGAACTGTTCTTTTGCACTGCACATTTACCCAATGAGATCTATCTACCTACAAAGTTTCATATTGATATTGCTTATTGTTTCAGAGTTAGGTCCCGGACAAAGTTCAAAGTGTAAAAATTAACAAAGGGCAATAGCTCCTAAATTAGGCAAGGCAAAGGAAGAGTTCTTTTGTACTGCACATCTACCCAATGAGATCTATCTACCTACAAAGTTTCATGTTCATATCATTTATAGTTCAGAGTTATGTCCCGGACAAAGTTCAAAGTATTAAAATGGGGCATAAATTCCAAAATTAGGCAAGGCAGAGTAACAGTTCTTTTGCACTGCACGTCTTCGCAATGAGATCTACCTACCTACAAAGTTTCATGTTGATATCTTTTATAGTATCTGAGTTATGTCCCTGACAAAGTTCAAAGTACAAAGGGCAATAACTTTAAAATTAGGCAAGGCAGAGTTACGGTCCTTGTGCACTGCACATCTACCTAATGAGATCTATCTACCTACAAAGTTTCATGTTGATACCTCTTGTTGTTTCGGAGTTATGTCCCGGACAAGAAAAGCGGACGGACGGACGAACAAAGCGGCGACTATATGCTCACCCTTCGGGGAGCATAAAAATGTATTTAAAGGACAGGCAATTTGCTAATGTTTGCAATGTACGACGTAAAGTATTGTACAGAACGTTATTTTGTCAGTTGAAATAGTATTTTTCTCAAGTATAACGTGTTCAACATAACTTGATATCAAGGTTTGGCAGATACTACTTATTGCTTTTACTACATTTAGTTTACTTTAAAGTAGATGCAAACGATACCATATATTTAAATTCCATGTGCAGTTATATATTTCAAAATAAAAAAAAGTTCAAACAGATAAACTTGAAGTCAAATTGTATATTTGTACTGAAAAATATATGAGGCACAAACACATGATAAAAATGTGTTTCGAACGTATTCTATCTATCTATGTATGATTTCTGTTACAGGTGTGTTAAGATAATGTTGAAATAGATTTCATCAGAAAATTTATCAATGAATTGCGTCATATACCTAACGGATGGAATTATTCAAGAGATGGTGTTGATGCGGTTTCCAGATTGATTCATATCATAGTATCATCTCTATCATCTGATTCGAATATGTTTTATTATCTTATTTTGATTTGTTTAACTTAAATGACTTTGAATTTTATTGAAATTCATTCCTTTGATACTTCTCAAACCATGCATTCTCTTTCGGACAATTTTCTTTTGAAATATATATATACATGTGAAGACATATACATGTGACGATACACCTTTTTTCATTTGCCAAACATTTTCCTATGATTTTATAGGGATACGAAATTGATTAAAGTTATGTGAATATTATCCTATTTATTTATAATATTTTGAAAAAGTATATTTTGGTAAAGGGGTTTTTTAATGGATCACAAGGGGTATTCTTTACGAATCATATGGATTATCAATCGGTTGATCACCTGTAGGATAATCTCCCCAGGTCAAGTATAATATAGACAGCTGTCTTATAACAAAAATATACACCTGATACATGTTTATTAATCTTATATCAGTTTTAAGGACATTATGTACATCTATATCCTTCGAATAGTATAAGTAAGTTTACTGACGTAAAGTATAATTACATTCCGTGACCTAAAAATATTCTTTTAATGCAAGTTGACTTTGATAATTCTATTTTTCACATTGTTGGGAAAGATTTGTTAAAAAATGAACACATATTTTAACCGAGGAAAGAAATGTGCAATCATCATTAATTTTGTTTGTCGAATTTTGTCTGCCCGTTTATCGGTTAAAATGTTAGATGTTTAAGGTAAAAGGCTTTACTGTAACTTAAAGGTAGCAGCATAGATTACTTAATATACAACTCAAAATTAAATAGGGATCGCTTTTTATTTCTTAATTATTCCGTTAATGGTAAACCCAAGATAAGTGGTTTTTGTAGATGTTTCTAATGGTATACATGACCAGTCCATCAGATATTGATTTTAAACCTGGTTTAATATCCACAGGAAAAGCGATAACCATAAAAGCGTGCGCAATCGGCATTTACTTCATGTACACCTCCGTTCTTGTGCATGGTAAAGTTTATTTTAATGCTATGCCTTACTCACGAATAAGACGGGGTCTGACACCAAAGCAAAGCAACAGCAAGTATCTTAACGTATCAACCTTATGTAAGGAGTAAACACAATCTTATAAGTGACCCTTATCAAATTTTGAGTAGTATAATTGGGCAAAAGGAGATGATTTCTCAGGAGCAATGAAAGCAAGGCAAATATTTGACAATTGAAGACTCGGCTTAATTAAGTCTGTTCACAAGAGATAAAATAATGTGCAACATCTCTCACACCCCTAGCATAATCGGCCTAAGCGGTAATAATGACATTGGAATCAATGATCCCGAATGACCTAAATACTATACAACAAAACTGAGATTAAGGACTGGGTAAGATTTTACTGTTGTCACATAGCAGTTGACACCTGTTGTTATGAATATAAAAATCTTGAACACGGTCGAACACTTGTTGAATGCTTTTTGCCGTGATCAAACTTTTATTTCATTTCACTTCCATAAATCTAATAAATTGATTTGCACATAGTTCGATCATGAAGCATGTACCTTTAACTGTGCATGTTTTGCAAACTTGCAACATTCTGTTATTCTTTAAATGTACAAAGATAAAATTGACACATTATACGTTCGATTTAGAACTATCTTCCCTCCCATGGTGGTTGTCTGGCTGATATTCAAACAAATTATCATCATCTTATCTTGATAGCAACCAAACTTGTGCCACATTTCTAACGCCAAATAACTATGAGTTGTTGTTTTTTTTTTGTTTTTTTTTTATTATCACATAATTTATTGTACTAGTTAAAAGGTTTGTATTATTTGCTATACTAATTCATAAGACAAGGGTGGGGCTAAGGGGATATTATTGTTAACATGATATAAACAGTTTGGCGTGCATTTTTAAGCAATGAAATTTTCCATATGTGTATGATTTAAACCTCATTTTTTTCTGTTCGCCTGATATAGCTTCTCATACCAGTTTGAAAATGTTTGATTAGCAATTAAATACACCTCAATATGTTATATTTGATTGTTGTTAGATTGAAGATTAAATCTTAACATTTACCCTGTCATTTGTATTTCTCTGGTGCATTTTGATTAATTGTATCATACGATTCATCATGATTTCCCAAAAAGAAAAAAACCTTTATGGTATCTGCATGATACTGACTGGTTTTCTTTCTTTACTCTTTCAGGATTTTTGAGTTAATTCTTTAAACTGAAAAATGACTTAAATTTTAACGAGATCATTTTTGTAGCAGATAGTTCTTTGAAGCTCCATTATCATGTCTTGCATCCACTTCTGTTTTGTTAAAATTGATGGAGCCGATTTATTTAAATCATGTACGTAATTTGATTAAAATAATCCTTCTTTACAGAACGGCGGCATATCATAACTGTGTATCTTCTACTAAACAATAATCAATTTAAGTAAAATTGAACGGTAGCTACAGTATGCTTCAAAACGGTGTTAATACATGTATTATATTTACGTTAATTACTAATTAATATGTCAAGTTAATACTGATAATAATTTAGAAATATGTATGATATGAATATTGCATTGTAGTTTCCTATGTAATGTAAGAAATTATTTCTTTCTCTACTGTAGTTTATCTCCTCAAAAATTCCGGCTAATTAACAATCTTACAAAAAGTGCAATCAGCGTTATTTGCTTTCATCAAAATTATCTAGGATTTACAAAATGTCTCAACAAAGTAAAACAAAATCATTCCATGCCATGTTATCATAATTAGAATGACCTAGTTTTGCGAAGAATGGCATATCACTCGACATGGAGAAAACATGTGTAGTAATAACAAGAGAGACTTTTCTAATATCTCACTATAGCTTTTACAACCGTCATTCTGTTATGTGGCAATCTGATCCGTTTCACTAATGCGCCAGTAGATTTAAATTTAACATTTTTATTGGTCTTTTTTTAAGAAATATGTAATCCTGTAAATGATTCTGGTTTATTAAAAAAGATATCAAACTCAAGTAATCATCTCTCGGAGAATCAATTAAGCTGACAGGTGCGTGAACACCTTTCAATTATTCCTCTGATAACATAGTCGGTTAATATCTTATGATACTATCAGTATAGTCTAATGTGCATTTTTTCTTATATCTATATCTTAATGTTTCATTTTATTTTATTTCATTTCAATTACTACATTTATTGCTAAAGTAATCAGAATTACTGTACAAGTCTTATAATCTAGATATTACAATCTATATGTTTAAAATTGGGATTTTTTGTGTTTTAAATGCTCTTATAGACCAATAAGACAACAATATAACTAAAATCGATCTAAACTAATTAGTAATTACCATTTTTTCCCGCAATTGACCGACTTGTAACCCCACATGATTTCTGAATCAACAGTGACAAACAGATGCCCATAAAACTCAATTTTCGAGATCAACTGTCACGGAGATTTCGCCTTTCCCGACGGTTGAACCTGCGACCTATAGATAACAACTTCGAGGTCTCCTTATTGAACTAAGCAGGGTTATATTTGAAAAAATTTACTCAGAAAGTCTTCTGATTGTAAAATAACTAGTATTATCAAAAGTTATTTCAAATTATTTCACTATAACTAAATACACAGCAACACGATATATGAGTATTGATTGTTCATTGAAACACACGTGTCAAATTATACGCCTATAACTATTTATAATTAGAAATTGTTTTATCCCTCGTTTATTTTACTTGCAAATTAGTCATTTATCCAGAGGCGATTATCTGTGTAGAAAAAAGTCATTCACAATTTCCTATTACAGTAGTATTGCATTTACTATGTCAATTATAATTAGAATTTTTTTTATCCGGTAATTAAGACAAATGGTCAAATATTGTGTAGTAATTGTGGCACACAGGAAACTTGGCCAAAAACACTGAGGCTTGTTAAAAGTCATTCCGTATTATTAATTTACTTAATAGACCCTATTTATTGTAAATTTATGGATATTACCACCAATACAGCATGAAACCGAAAATCCTGTGTAACTTTACAGCTGACAATGTATCAGGACAAATCAGGGGGTGTCAATCTTTATGCATTGCTTTCTTGTGAATTCCATTTGAATGCTTAATTTAAATATCCTTTTAGAACACCGTAGTTAGCATCTGTTACAGTGAAGCTAACTAATTTCGAAAATAAAATGTCATGTTGAAAACTCTTTTAACATGATAAATGAAAATGAAACTTTCCCGTATGTAGTGTTTTGGCAATTTATTTTTACATGATTATATCTTAAGCTTAAAAGTGTTAATTGTTTACGACTGAGGAATCATAACTTCTTTTCAGTTGTTTCATAAGTAGCCCATACGTAACATTATACATTATGCATATTAACATCAGTTTCTCCGATTTTCTCCTTATTATTCGAGTAATTACTCATTGAAGCAAGCAAAATTATGTTAAGATTTTTTCTGATTAATGACTATATGACAAGTAAACAAACAAAAGAATAACTTCATAAATAAGGGATCGATAATTGATTAAAGTTATCTGCCCTGAAAATGAACCTAAAGGAAACAAATAGCTCTCCAAGGACAGATAGCTCAAAAAGTAAGAATGGTTGGATCCCTATTTTATAAATTTATTTTCAATCTTTATACAGAATCTTTTTCAACAAGCGCGAGAAAAAGCAAAATGGGATGCTAACAAATGCTGAAGTTTATTGGATTATTAAATTTTTAACTGTTTAGTGAACATTGGGCTTGATTCTGGAAACGTTTTTGGTTCGAATGTGTTGTCGATCTATTAAAGTTTTCATTTGCGTTTACAGGTGGTGCAGTAGATTAATAGGGAAATAAACAATAATAATAAAGAATTAGTCCCATAACCTGAAAATGGTGGATTAATGAAGAGATGATCGTGAATGCGGTTTTTAGACCTTAAAAAGGATGTAAAAAATCGTCCAATAGAATAAATTTCCCTTCAAAAATTGTTTGAAAAATATTATATTCCTATTTGGTCATTTTTAATCATTTGTTGATATTTTATACCTCAAAACGTGTCTCTCTTGGGGAATCTCTTTAATCTGAAAGTAAACGACATAGACACTTCAGGCTTTGCAAAAGGGCAAACACAATTAATCCATTTACAATGAGCATTTTCCGTGTCAACTATTGAATTTATCTCCTACAAGTTTGTAAAGAGATTGAATCAACGAATGTCCTGTCCTCAAACGAGAATAAAGTTAATCTTTTGAAATCCTTAAATAATATTACAAACTCAATTGCATCTTTGTAAATAAAGCATACCATAAAGAAAACTGCTACAAATGACTAATACCTCATGATGATTTAGTCCCCCTATGATGACTATAATATTTCACTGACTCTATTGAGCCATCACGTGTTACTACCAGCATACCTTAAATCTAGAAAAGTGGTATCGCTTGTTGTATACAAATTACATGGAAATGCCAGTCACGGTTTAGTGATTTAGTGATTAGCCCTGCCCGACACAATTCAAAAATATTTAAGGGTTTAATATGAATTAAATATGTTATAAAGATATGACTGTCGGTTAAGGTATTCCATCTATACCAAAAATAAAATGATATTGAGTAAAATCAAGTTTCAAACTAAATGACAAAAATTGTTAGAAGCAGTGCAATACTGCATACTTTTTTTCAAAATTCAAAAGTAATAAGCGTCCTATCGCCCTCGTAAATAAATGAACTTCAACCGTAAATACACACATGTTCCAATAATCACTTAGTCAAAAATTAATTAACATTTTGAATTGAAAAAACAGAAAATCTTAGGAACGCAAGTATTTCTGCGCTCATTTTGCTGGAAAAATTTCCCCGCGTATACAGTATAAATCAGTGCCCCCCCTTTCATTTTAATTGAAAAATGTAAACGTGATGGGGTTCATTTTCATAAATTATTATAGCAACGTTAATAAAAAACCGGATTTGTGCAAAAGGGAAAATTTTAGATAAAACGGCTGGCAAGTCAAGAGGAAGGGGTTTTTATCACATTGATCAATAAAAAAGATAAGGTAATTTAACAGTAACTTAACAAGCAATCTAGAAAAAACTCGCATTTTGATTGTACATGTCCTTCCCTTGTTAAATTTTTTCGCCAAAAAAAAAGGAAAATTTTAATTCCTAATATTTTAATAATTTAGGTTTTTAAAATTTACTTAAAAAAAGGGGAAATTTGGCGATACAAGCTTGAAAGTATTGGACGACCGATAGGCTCAAAATTCCCCTTTCATAAAAAATTTTGAAAAGAAAAGAACTGTTTCGCGTTTTCCTTTAAAAGGGTATTTTTGGGGTAAAAGCTATAAGAATTTTTAAGCAAAAAAAACGACAAAGATAAACCCCTAGAAAAAAATTGATTTACATTATCTACAATATATAACAATATTAAAATTTTTTAAAATGTTGTTCAAAGGGAAAAATTTTTTTAAAAGAAAGTAAAAATGAATCAAATTCAAATTTATTTTGTTGAAAAAAAAATTGTTTTTTAAAAACTTTCCAACAATTTGCCCTTTAATTTCACTAAGTATTTCATGCAAATACCGTTTAAAATTTAGAGGGGAGAGCCTTATTATAATTAAAAAATTCTTTTTTCCAAAATTTTTGATTAATTAATGAAATTTATCCAAAAAAAGGGGGAAAAAAAAAAAAATTAATACTAGTATCTGTTTTTATTTTTTATTTTGATTAAAGCCGTAAATTTTTAAAAAGAGTGCTATTTAACTCTTTTTTTATTTTTTAAAAACCGGGTATCCAAAAAAAAAATCTGAAACAAAATTTTCAAAAAAAAAATTTTTCTAAAAAAAATTTTTTCTAAGCACAAAAAAACCAACCAATTATAATAATTTAAAAAAAAGGGTAATCACTTGATAGCCCTGCGAAAAAAATATTGAATACCAGTTTAGCGATAGGCCTCTCCCCCCATATTTCATTCCACGCAAATCTAAAAATGATTTTTTAAAATGACTTTTGCTTTCAAAAACATCTACTTACATTTCAATGAATAAATACTACAAAAAGTGGGTAAAATCATTTCATTTTTTATTTTTCCCCGCAACATGGTCATGATTTGATGCACAAAAAAGTGGGGTCTATCTTTTTTCCCTAAATAGCTTTAAACAGAGCTTTGGGCATTTTCAAAAATAAACACCCTTTCAAAAGTGCTTTTCAAACAAAATTTTTTTTTACTAAAAAGCGAAATACCCCATAATTAAGAAATTTTAATTTTTCTTTATAAGTTAAAAGCAAAAAAGGTAATTAGCAATAAACAGCTTGCCTGTGTGGGCTATGGTTGCAAATTTAGTACATATCTCAACTTCCAGTAATAAATTGTATCTAGTTGCAAGTTTCAAATCCAGAATGTATTTATCACGCATATTCAATTTGTTTAATATTTTATATGATAAGCCACACTGCAAACCAGATTTACCTACAATCAATTGTTTTTATCCGACTCATTCTCCGCCAACAAAATCCTTGGAGGAGGAGTAAACGTTTCCTTATAAACAGTTGATATGTGTACAGCTTTCACTGCCATCTATTTCATAGGTGACATTTTTTGTAAAATATGTGAAATCGAACGTATTCTAGACACTTTCTTTGCTTGTGTTTTCATGAACTACCATATAGAGCGTAATTTTTCTTGTGCGTTTTACATATTCTTCTGAAAAAACTATATAATTTTTTTAAGAATATGAACATGGGAAAACGAATTCTAAAAAGAATTTCTGATGTAAGGTACATGTGCTTGATAAATGACATTTGTATTGTTTAATACTTCTGCTAATCAAATGGTTTACAACAAAGTTATTTTAAAAAAATGAATAAATCTATGAATCTGTGGAAATTTGTTAAGCATTTTTTTTATCAATTTCTTACAGTAAACTGAGAACGCAAAAAAATCACGTTATTAATACAACACAGATATCTACACTAACTAATCACTCAGATATCTCTTGCACTTTGCAGTCTACCGGACAAACATTTGTAATATACTTAATGTTCATTGTAGGTTAATCAAAGTTAGTGACTAAATAATACCATTAACTAAATGTTGAAATGCAATATAATTTCCAGTCTTTCCATAGTACATGATCTCTTGTTACATTCCGATAAACTATGCCACAAGTTTAAATTCGCAATTTTCATTATTTAATTTTTGCATATTATAAGATAACCGAATAATTTTTACATTACAAAATGCAGTTTTGGCATCATAATTTGGTGCCAAACAGAAAGATAGTTGTTCTACGGGGTTGTATGAGTTTCATGTAATCAACTTAATACTGAAACAAAAACAAAAACAAGGAGTTTAACAGTACATATCCTTTTCCCACATACTAAATACAAACCTAAGAAAAACAGGTTGCATGTTGATCGTAATACCTCTCTTGTACACAATATTATGCTTTTTTTATTCATAAACTGCCTGATTTTTTAAAGGTCAGTTAACCTGATTTCTGTTAAACATTATTTACAAAATTAATACCTTCTTTTTTTGTAATAGCATAAAATTCGGAATGAGCACAATCCAAAAAACCTAAAACTTCCGAGCTCAGCTACCTCATTAATGTCTATTAAAGTCAGGTATATAGATAGTCCAGTTAATTAAATATAGATATAATAAAATAAATATGATTTACAATAATTAAACACTGCATCGATGATACGTTGATATATTATTTTCTGCATTAATTTCTTTAAAGTATTTTTTGTATTCTTTATATATCATCAACATAAAACATCAACAAAACATGAGGTTTATCAGGTACGACTTTATAGAACATGCTTGGAACTAATGTGATAGTAAACTAAAGGGAAAAAAATAAATGGTTCTTTTTTTAAACAAGCTTGATTAAGGAACTTGCGTTTAAGTATTTATTACATGCTTTAATTGTTGAACTCAACAATATTCACACAAAGAACATGTATGTATATGGTTAAAAAAGAAAAGAAATCTTTTAAAAACTAACAGTTGCTATTCGTGATATTGTTGACAGCTGTTTTCCATTTAAACCAAACCGCATTTATCACTTCTTTTATAACTTCAGCATAATATTGTAAGAGATAACCTTATATTACACAATTTAATTATATAGAAAGGTAAAAACAACTTATATCTATTTCAAGCATTAAGCAAATTAACCAAACAAATATACTGTATATTGCATGGAAATGGCCAAACGAGGAAAAACATATATAAAAACACTAAACAAGTGAGTACAGTAAGAGTTGACCACCAATGTGTGTAATTCAATAACATTTGTGTGTCGCCTCTCATGGAGTAGTTTGCCGACATATAGGCATCACTTCTCCGTCGTCTTCCTGCCCTACGTCTGCAGATCATCATTCTGTCTCTTCCGCCGTCCCGATCAACAAAAACTTGTTCTCTGGACTGACCCAGTAACACTGGTCAATTCATCAAGCTTACAGGAAATCGACTTCAGTACCAAGTCTAGTTGTCATATTATCAAGCAGTTGTTTGGTTCAATGATTCGTCAGAGTTATGGCCTAATTGAATTTTTATCTTTAAATTGTCCGGACTATGACTCTCTTGATACCACTTATGCAATTCAATGAAACTTTAACAGGACTGATTGTTAACTCAAGTCTGTTTGCGCATATGCACGGGTTCCGGTGAAATGATTTGGCCGATTAACGATGCCCCTTTGAGTAAAAAAGTTTTCTTTGTTCTGTGTGTGGCGTCAGATTACACCAATGCTGTCCGACTACTCCTCATTAAATGATCTTGTGCCGGAATTTCATCTCAAAACTTACATGAATCGAATCATAACCCAATTCTAGTTTTGCTATATTGGTCAGCATTTCCGTTTTTAAGTTAGGGCCCTTTTAATAAGTTTTATTTTAAAGTTGTCCGGAGTACTTCCTAGTACCATAAGCAATTCAATGAAACTGTTACAGAGTGATCTGTAGCTCAAGTCCTTGAACATATTGCACGGGTTTCCGGTTAAGACTTGTTGGCCGAGTTAAATGCCCTTTGAAAAAAGTGTTTTTTGTCTGTGGTGTCCCAGAGTTACTACAAAACCTGTCCGGACTACTCTCAATGAAGACTACTGGTTCATTTTAACCCAAAACCTGTTACAGGATATGACTCATACCGAGAGTCTAATATTGTGCACTGTCTCTTCGTCCGCGTACTGCCACATAAATTGTCCCAACATTAAATTGGCCAGTCTCTATGAGAGCGACACTGCATGTGATTACTGATCACTCTGATTATCTAAGAAATAAAGAACTTGCTTAACATATACTTTTATTCAGAGCTTATCCTTGCAAGTATAGCCAGTCGAGAGATTTAGTACTAATCTGACAGTATCATTTTTCATCGTATTTGTTTATCAAGGAGGTACAAGTTAAATGAGCAAAGTTTATCTAGAGATAATATTCTTAAAGCGGTTGCTTTGCTCTGCGCAGTTAGTTCTCTGTGGTTTTCCCTATAGTAGATATGTCTCGTGTCGCCAATGAGTCTGTTTTCTTTGTAAATCGAACCATAATCCGCTATAATTTCTTGAATTAGTAATCGATAGAAGCAAAGTTGTGTCTATAAGAAGCAGTATCAAGTGATCTTACAATAGGTGTATTTGTTGTGATACGGAATTTGTTTGATTTGCATATACAGGAGATTTTATTAGATGGCTTTTGCGGTGTTATAGAAATATAATCAGGTGATATAATAAACTGTAAGTTCACTGTTGTAAACAGTGAAAACTTACCACTTTGAATAATTCACTTGTTTGAAATTTAACCCCTAGGGTTTTTTTCAGTGAAATACCAACGGTGCACATACTGGGTACCAACTTAATGACGTGACGTCGTAGATGAACGTCACGTTGTATTATTATTTGCCGCGCTTTTTCATTCAAGTATTAGGTTAAATGTCCTTTTAAAACGTTTCTTTGCATATAATAAAAAAGAAAAAATTGTTTTAGTTTAGTGTAAGATTGAAATATATTTCACCTTGGTGAACACCAAAAGTTTATATTTTACTCGTGGCCTGCGCCACTCGTGAAATATACCTTTTGGTGCTCACTCGGGAAATATATTCCGATCTTAAAAACTGAACTAAAAAATATCCTCTATAAAAAACAACCTTAATTTTAAAAGACTGTCCCACTCTTTTACGAATTGAGCATAACCGATACATTCAAAAACGATATTTATAGAAATTTTCGTTGGTCATGTTGGATTGTTGAATATTGTTCATAGTTAAATACAAAGGACAATAATTCTTCATAAATGTTTAGTTCTTTTGATTATACCTGTTCACTGACCATTAACAAGGCGTAATGTCACTTGAATGGCATGACAAAAAACAAGATTTCTTCGATTACACTAAAGAGGATGAACTGTTTGATACACAATGCGAAAACAGTAAACCTATGGGTAATTTTCAAAATCTGTTCACAAATTATGGCTTACGAAAAAATGAATGAATTCTCAATTATGGCAACATTTACATTTGTTCACATATTTCTATTTTCGTTACTACTAATAAAACACAGAATCAATATGGTTGAGTAATCGATTTATTTTTATAAAGGAAATCGGAAAAGAGTTAAAGTTTCATTAATATTTGTATTTAAACATATCATATAAGCATTCTTTTGCTACAAAAATATTAAAGTTATGAATTGATTGTATTGAACTTAAAGATTTGTTTATGTTACAAAAAAATAATGTAAGCATAAACATAATGATTTTGTGGGGAATTAGGAAGTAAACATACAATATAAGTAGTTTTAAGGAAAAGAAGTCACATTGAATAAGTCAGTAGTCATAGTTGTCTAATGTGGAATTCGTTTGACAAGGCACATCTTTTGGGACTTTTCTCATATATTTCTAGTATAATCATAGCTAGATGATGTCAAGATCAGTTATTATTTATAGTTTTTAATCCAGACAAATACCACTGGGGACAGTTTGTGATTTGGACATTTCATTGTTATTTCTGTATTTTCTTCCCCAGTAATTTTAAATTCAAACCAACCTTTTGCCTGCCTTTATTGGTATTCAATATAAATTGAAACAATTTCTCAAAATTGTGCCGTCAAATATTTTTCAACCATATTCAAATATTATTGTAATATCAACATCAATGTTCCGCCGTAATAATATTTTACACTAATAAGGTTTCAAATCAATTATTGTTGCCCTTAAATCGTTTTAATGATCCTATCTACATAAAAATGAGTCCACAAATTGAAAGTAAAAGCGTGAAAAGAAAATTACAAAGCCAACATAGAACAATAATAAAACAATGCAGTCCGAAAGGAATAAATAGCATTAAATTAAGAGATATATCAAATCACTTTAGTCAGGATCCTTAAAAACACTTAAAAAACAAAAAAGTACACCTTAATCAAATTTGGGTCAGTTTCATCATAACCAGATAAATAGAACGTCTTTGACATATATTTTAGCAACATTAACTTCAAGAAGATCTATCATAAAGCTACATCAGGTCTATATTTATGTTATCATGAATGTTCCTGCAATTGCTAATACCGTTCAATTCGCTTTTCTTCCTAGCGTTTTAATGGCTGTCTAATGTTAAATGTACTCATTAATAATAAACATTGGACGCTGGGATTATAATCTTACATTACACACTAGAAGAAACTAAGTACATGTAATACAAATCATTCGTGAAATGTAAACTCACCGATTGAATTATTTATTTTGTTCCGCTGCTATTGAAGATATATATAATATTAAATGGTGTGGCATTATAAACAACAATATTGTATTTAAACAAAGAAAAGCAAAAACAATAAAACGGACAGATTCAAATTAATAGTATTATTAATCCTAAACTTTGATCAATTTAAAACCAAATTAAAATTATAAATTTAACTTGAAAATAAAAGCGTTAAAATGATACAATAAGAACATTTAATAAAGCCCGACAACCCATATCACCTCAATTACAACTGATTGACACTGGTGAACTCACTCCCCCGATTCATCTTCCACTTTTTATGGATAATAAAAAAAATATCATTAATTTGCGATTATCTCTAGAATTTCAAGTTATTGAAATCATGAATAATTGTTAAATTGTACATGCTGTAAATGTTTATGCAAATGTGATACTGTAAGGTCAGTATGCTATGACTCCCTAGACCTTAAACTGATCTTTTGGACGGGGACAATGAATTAGGTTACTCTTATTTTGGTTGTATGCATGCCTGTTGTTATTTTCATATATATATTTCTATCCTTGATTTGAATATTTAACAAAATGGTTATATCAAGAAGATGCTAAAATAGGGTTTTAATGGGTAAAATATGATAAACAAGATCAACAAGGAAAGGCGGCGTTCAATGAACGCAACCCCCACATGACCCAGCAACATTTTAAAACATTTTATCACACACCCGTGCGGATTTTGCGACTCCGTAAATATGGTATTGCACGGCCGTGCATATATTTTGACGTGACGTCATTAGCGTTATACAAACATAGTGTAAAGACGCGCTAAATGTTAGCGTTATACTATAGGCGCGTCAATGAAAAATGACTCTTATTTCACTTTAAACGGCCAGAGGCTCGCATAATATAATTTTATTCAACTCGTACAATAAATTCAGTATTGAACTTACACTCATTCAATATCCTCTATATCTGGAACTTGTTGTATTTAGACTTATATCTATACACTCTTTGATAAAGACAATTTATGGTCTTTCCCAGACAAGAGAGACAAGAGTAGACATTGCGAAGTGAAAATGCAATGAAAGAATCAAATTTTAATACTCATTTTATAAATAAAATAATTTGTATCAATGAAAACATTATGATATATCTGTGCTTGGCAGGACGACAATGTCAGGCAATGTATGATACAAGATATAGTAAATGATTGGAGACATTGTTTGTGTCATATACTTTGCTTCTGAACCTTTCTATCGCACATATAGAGCTGATAGTATAGATAATGTTAATGTAGGCCTAACTCAATAGGACAATTTACAGTGTTCGAAAGTAAGCGTATCAGTACTTTTCAAATCTAGAAGTATACTGTTGTTTTAACATAAAAGAAAACAGTGAATTCCAGAAACGGTTATAAAATTTAAAAAAAAATACCGGATTCCTTTAAAACAGCCAAATAAAAAAAATTGAAACTGTTGCAGATTCGGTTTGATTGAGCATATTTATGAACGTTAAAGTTTGAACCTACGCCCACAAGCACTGCTAAAGTTGGGAAAGAATCTACCTTCCATTTGTGAACTTAGGTGCCCATAATTCAACCAATTTAATGACACTAATGTTTCGTTTTGTTGCTATAACAGTTTGTTTCATAACACGGTTTTATGTCTTAGGATTCACATGTCCTTTTTTTAGATTAAAGATAACAAAGATCAATGTTAGTTGGTAAAAAGTAAGATTATTTGCCCAGGTGAAGTGTAAGACAGTTAGTGCTGCAAATTTGTTAAGCTTAGGAACACCTAACTGGTCCCCGATCATAAACAGGGAGTTTCATATACCAAAATGTTCGGTTGAGTCCCTAGATTACGAAATTGAATTTCATTTTCCCCGAAAGTGCTGGCGGACTAAGAAATTCAAGATGGCGTCCAAGATGGCCGCCAAAAATATGAAAATTATAATTTACTTTATATTACTTGAATTTTGGCAGTTAAAAATTAGCAATAAGTTCTTTCTTTTCATTCTTGTATTAATTGTGTACCTTAAATGCAGTTTTAATATGTATTTTAAGGTAATTATATTTTTTTGATGATAAAAACAAAAAATAATTACGAAAAATATACGGAAAAAAAATGTTATTTTGAAAATACTTGATACAATTTCTTATTTTTCTCTCTCTTTTTAATAAAAAATTAATTATAATGACTGATTTTAAAGAAAACAACATGTTAAGCTCGACTTTTAAAAAAATATAATAAAAAATAGATAAAATAAAAAAAATTAATTAAAAGAATAGAGGTATTGTTACAGTCATGTCGGTGTTGACGTTTCCGTCAGCAAACTTTAACTGTGATCATTACTTTTAATCTTCTTTATGTTTTGTCTTCATACTTGGCCACAACAACCTTGGGGCAAGATCTTTAAGTAGACAAGACTAAATTTGACCTTCATTCATAAATGACCTTGACCTCCAAGGTCAAATGTCTAAATTTTGCTTATTTTTTTTCTGATTTTTGCTATTAGATAACTTTGTTATTTTCTAATGGATTGTCTTCAAACTTGAACATAATAATATTTTTAGGATAGACCTTCGAGTTAACCAGACAGACCTTGATCTTCACTCATAAATAACATTGACCTTGAAGGTCAAATTATAGAAAATTTATTTTTATCTATTTATGTTTTTCTGTGTGTGGGGGGGGGGGGCTATAACTGGCTATAACTTTGTTTATGATAAATGGATTCACTTCATATTATAACACAACATTCTTTAGGATATGACTTTCATGTATAAATTTAAATTGACCTTGACTTTTTATGACATTGACCTTGAAGGTAAAATAATTTCCACTGATATTTGCTACAATTGGCTGTATCATGGTAATTAATTTATGGATTATCTTCATACATTGACAAAACAACACTTTGGACAAGACACACTATCCCAAAAAAATGTAATTAAATGAAATAAAAGGTGGAACTGACTTTGAACTTGAACTTTAAATAATCTTGACTGTGAAAGTAAAATTTTTAAATTGTCATAATTTTGTTATTTATGTACGGATTTCATTTATACACAACTTGTTACCAACAATATATATATATAATAATTAAGAGTTGGCCTTGACCTTAAGTTGAACATGACTGTTAATGTCAAATTAATGAAATTATCTTGTTTCATTTTTGGTTTTTTAACTAGCTATAACTTTGTTATTTATAAATTGATAACCTTTTTTCCAGACATTTTAGGTCAGGACCTTTATGATTAAAATAAAATTACTTTAACTCGTGAATGACCTTGACCTTGAAGAAAATTTATTGAATATTAACAGATTATCAAATAATTGGCTGTAACTTGGTAATTAATCAATGGATTATTTCATACTTGGACAAAACAACCTTTTGGACAAGACCTTCTAAAAGGTTGAACTTACTTTAACCTTTAAATGACCTTGACCATCATGGTCAAAGTATTAAATTTTGGCGGTGGCTCTTGTTAACATTAAAAATGTTCATTTAATTACATTTTTGGGATAGTGTGTATTTTTAAGTGGGGTATGCGGGGACTGATTAATTTATTTAAATTTCAAAATACTGCAAGTATCCTAATATAACCTTTTTTGACAACTTAAAAGACTTACATCTATTTATCTTAAATTTCAGAGTCATTGCTGTATAGACAATGCACTAATTGTAAAATATGAGAATATAAGTATAATTTCAATTTTAAAATGCTTAAAATTTAAACAGCAAATCTGTTTACACGTTCCTTATTTCTTTTCCCTTCTTCATGAACTTTTACACATATCTTTCTTACATATAAAGTTAGTAAATTTTAGAACCAATATTTAGTTTGTTTGTTTGATTGGGTTTTACGTCACAGGTTATATGGCGATGTCCAACTTTATTGTAAGATGAAGACCTCAGGTGCCCTTCCGTGCATTATTTCAGGCACAAACGGGCACCTGAGTAGAACCACCCACGCTGCGTAAGCTAGCTGGATAGCTTCCTCACATGAAAGAATCCAAAGTCCCTGTCGGGATTTGAACCCACAGCGGTGAGGAACAAAAATTTTGAAGGCCACGACCACTTGGCCACGGACGCCCCACCCGAATATTAAGATTTTAGCTTTTCTTTTCATATGTTATACACAAAATTGTCTATCAATATTTTTTTTTATGAATGAGTGGGATAGAAAATACTATATTTTACGATGTTGCAAATTTATAAGTTTCGAAAATGCAATAAAATAAAAATTTTAATATGTTGAAATGATTAATAACTGTAATAAAATAGAAAAGGATGAATTGACATTAATTTCCATGAAAAGTTAATTATTGAGGTTAACTATTTAAAATATGATAGAATATATTATATCTATGGACGAAAGACCTGTTTGCTGTTCAGATCGGAATATCTGTCTCTCTGAAACTGTCCATGAGCTACCCAGCAACTCTGTGGACTTTGTTAGGTAACCTTAGGACGGATATTACAGTCCGAACTGCTGCATGTTACAGATATTATCATTCTGAAATGCACTTGCTGTGCTTACTTTTATATAACAATTGTTGGTCATTGTCGAAATATAAAAAATATACTATTAATTTTAAAAATAGATTTCGCTCTATGCGCACAATGATTACTTATACCAGACAGGCATAACGGGATACAATTTTTGTGGATAAAATTAAATTAATATCCATAGAGTTAAATCTTAAAGGCCCATTATGCCTCAGAAATGATTTCATTTTTATTTCTCAAAAAGTTTTTTCATGTTGGTTTTCTTTTATAGTATCCAAATATTTACTCATTGGCTAATTACGAGTTGTTAATCTATTTTCCTAAAGTTTGCTTTATGTGAAATTATTTTACATCTACGTTTCTAAAATGTCTTCAGATCAGTTTTGTTCAACATGCAGGCTATAATTTTTGACGCAACTTATCTATTACTCCCCTGCCGCTTAGGGAAAGGGTTTGTTTGCAGGAATCTGTTTGCATAATATTCATGTCCGCTCTACTACGTTCAAGCAGCTAATAAGTATTAAAAAGAGGGCCATTATTGTCCTGTACTTGAGAAATATTACTGGAAAAGTTCACAATTCTGCGATTCAAAAGTCAGTAATAAGGCCACATTAGGTTGTCATTTTTTAAGAGGTCAAACATTTGTATTATGACCACTAAGCAATAATACATGCTAAATATCAAAGCCTTGGGCATTGTAATTTTACATAAAAAGCTTAAAATATGTTTTACATGTACTATGTAACTCTGCTAAAACTTAATGACCTTTATTAAGAGTGGACTTTTGACTCCAAGTGCATGCCTGATGTTTCTTTGAAAAGGACTCTACAAAAAAAAATTAAACCATGGCTGTGGGGTCAAAATTAGCCCTACCCTGGGGTCACTTAGTTTATATTGACTTGGATATAGGAAAATACATTTAAGTCTTAGTTATGAAATTATGAAACTACAATGCTACAGGCTTAGATAGATATTCATCATTGGGCATTCTACAAATATTCTTTTTTAAATCAGCTAGGGTAAAAAATGACAAACCCAATGTAACCTCATTACTGACTTTAAATCAACACTGAAAATTTAAAATTTGGACCTTTTCTGACAGAATATATCAGGTGAGGGAGCCAGGACCATCATGCAGGCCCTCTTGTTTTCCTATTTTTACATGGAAAATACTTATTTTATACAAGTGACAATATAACTGCATTTTGAAACATATTTGATAAAATTATTCAATGAAATTTCAAACATTAAATTCTTTAAATTTTGTTAATCTTCAAATATTGCAAATTCCCAACAGTATTAAATACATTTGCTATGTATCCCCATCCACTCAGTTACATACTTAAATGACAATTAAAGTAGAACACGTTTTGGAAAGAAAAACAAATTCTCAATGTTTTATTTACTGATAAAATATGCCAGAAAGAATTTATATGTATAAAATATTTTGAGGGAAAAGAAAGAAAGTGCAAAAATTGACTGTTAAAACATTAAGTCACAGGTTTTAAATTGAAAAAAAAACATGTATTTTCCTCATATTTCACAACTAAGGCATTGTCTATTGTGCAATGACTCTGAAATATGTAATAAGGAGTAGATTCAAGTCTTTTAGACAGTCAATATAAAGTAATCTGAAGCATTTTTAAATTTTAATAAAATTACCATTTTACCCCACCCACTTAAAAACACATTATCTTAAAAATTATACTAAAATGATACAAGATACAAGATACAAGATACAAGAAAATTTATTTTACGTCGGATACATATAAACAGAAAACATTAGCTCATGAGCTATTTTCCGACAAACAATAGTATATGAACTAAACAAAAGTAAAGCAGCTAAAAGAAAATATAAGCATAAGCACAATTAAGTACATGGAAGTAAGATATTAAAGCAACTAAAAATTATAAGCATAAGCACATCTAAATACATGGATTTAAGTTATTATAGCACCATGCATGCTTAAAAGTTACAATAATTACAAGCAAGATAAAACAAATAACTGATAATATAAATAATGTACATTCCTGTAAAAGAGTTATATATTAGTTAAAGACAGACATGTATAAAAATAAGCATAAGCACATCTAAGAATATGAAATTAAGAAAATAAAAATTTAAGATAAGTTAAAAACTACAAAAGTTACAAGAAAAAGAGTACAAAAATAAGATATACATATACACCTATGTACATACCTGTAAAAGAAATATAATAGATATATATATAAAAAGAAGCCATACATAAGTAAAATAAAAAACATAAAACAAAACAATGAAATTACAAGGACTATCACATAATGCAAATAAAAAGTAACATTAAACATTTATTGGTATAATATTTGCAACATCTAAAGACTATACATAAAAGCACATATAAAAACATGTTAATCACATACAAACACATGTTAGACACACATGTGTTTAACAAAAGGCTACAAGCGGCACATTGAACACTTACATTTTGGGCCTGTCCAGGTGCCAACCAGCCTCCCAAATTCTTTGAAGTTTTCTACTCTTCTGATGTCACTGGGGAGGCTGTTCCACACCCGGGCAGCCTCAAAACGGAAGGAGTTCTGTCCATACCTGGTGGTTCGAACTGTAGGCACTTCTAGAATATGATCATACCTGCAATTGTAAACAGAGGTCTTAAATTTGGCTAAGTTTTGAATATATTTTAGGTGATATATTGTGTAAGCACTTGAAAGTCTCGATTGCAATTGTTTTAACCTGCTTAGATGGAGTGTGGGTAATTTAACCTTATTAAGGAGACTTTCATATGATGATGTAAAATCATTGAAAACAATGCGTAAGGCCCTGTACTGGAGTTTTTCAAGTTTGTCTGTGTTGGCTTTACTACAGAAATGCCACACTATGGGACAGTAATTGAAATTGGACCTGATAAAAGATTTGAATATGATAAGCCTGGTAGGTACAGAGAGGAATTTACTTAATCTTTGCAGGACATTTAACTGTTTTGCGGCTTTTTGGCAAATGGCTGATACCTGGGCATCAAAATTTAATTGATAGTCAATATCTACTCCTAGTAATTTGACCTGTTCATCACATGGATAGTGCTGCCGCTTATATCAAATGACTTAATTTCAGTATGTGACTTGACCCCCACTGAGATAGCTTGAAACTTTTTCAGGGTTTGCCTGCATTTGATTACATTTAAACCAATCTATGAGTATATTACTTTCATCCTCAAGGGTAGATTTGACAACTGTAGCATTTTTATGCCAGAAGGACAAAGTGTTATCATCAGCATAATTATAAAGGGTGGATTTTTTCTATGAAGTAAAATATATCATTAATGAAAATGTTGAAGACCAGGGGCCCTAATATTGATCCTTGAGGGACACCCTTAATAATATTATCCCACTGGCTGGTATAATCCCCTAGTTTAACCTTTGTTTCCGCTTTTGGAGATAACTGCTCATAAGTTTACAAGCGTTATCAGACAGAACCATATGCCTTAAGTTTAAGGATAATTAAATCATGTGGTAGGCAGTCGAAGGCCTTTGATAAATCCATTAGTATTGCTCCGATGAACATGTTTTCATCAAGGGCCTTTTTCCAGTCTTCCACTAGCCTTAGTAGCGTAGTCTGACAGCCATATGATTTACGGAAGGCTGCCAGATAAGGGTGAAAAATTTTCCTCAAAGTAAAACCCGAGAGTTGGTCATGGATAACCCTTTCATATAATTTGGACATGGTGGGTAGGAATACTTACTGGCCTATAATTTTTTTCTATTATAGGGGTCATCTTTTTTTAAAAATTGGGGTTACTTGGGCAAGTTTTAGATTTTTCTGGGAACTGACCTTGACTTAACATAGTATTACATAAATCTCTAATGGGACGGGCCAGGGAGGTTTGCCTGCAATTATGACCTTTGGTGGAATTTGATCAACTCCAGTAGCCTTTTTTGGATTTAACCTTTTTATGGACTTAGATATATCTTGTTAGTGACCAGATTGAATGTAAATTGTGATTGTGGGCAGTTGTTATTTATTTTATCTATGCTTGGGTGTATAAAGGTGTCTTGTTCATTTTCTTCTATACCAATGTTTTTTGCAATGTTGACATAGAAAGAGTTAAGTGTGTTGGCAACTGTGGCTTGGTCAGATAAGAGTTCCCATCTGACTTCTTCAGTATTATTGGGTTGTCTGTTTTATTAGTAGGTTTTTGTGATAAGAAGGGCTTGATGGTAGGCCAGAAATCTTTTGATTTTGGCCCGCCACCACCCCTTTCGTGAAAATATGTAGTGATTGAGTCCCTTTTAACCTTTGTTTTCATATTTCTCATTTTCTTGTTATTTTAACCAGTTTTCATTACTTTTGTGTTTTGAGAAAGGTGTTTTTTGCCTGACGTGTATTAAAGATGACCTTTCTGTAATTTGAGTTCATATAAGGAGGAGGTTACGTCTGGGTTTTTTTACTTTCACAGGGGCATGATCATTAACGACCTGTTTTAAGGAGGCATCTCATGGGCCCAGTAGACGTCATCAATGTCGTCAAAAACATGAGCAACATGAAATGGTACCTGTTCCAGGTCGTTATTAAAATCTTCATGGTTAAAACTTTTATATGATCTAAAATTTATTGGTTTGGTTTTGAAAGGATCACAATGTTCTCTTATGCTAGTACAGATCATGTTGTGACAGTCACTTAGTCCAGTATTGAAGTTTATTGTATTACAAAGAAAATTTTTGGAATTTGTAAGTATTACATCAATTAAAGCAGGTGAATGGTTTTTTTGTAAAGCATGTTGGTTCTTTTACTATATTGGCTAAATTAAAGTTATCACAAATATTACTGATACATTTTGACTTATCTTTTTTTAAACATGTCATAATTAAGATCTCCTATACATATGATGTGATCAAAGTTTATATACAGGTTGTCTAGAACATTTGGTGATATTGTGTTCAAAAATATTGTCGTTCATAGAAGGTTGTCTATATAGACATAAGATTCCCCATTTCTGCTTAGATAAACTTAGTTTACAGCAAATATCTTATAGATAATCTGATTCTAAGTCCTTTCTACGTTTAAATTTCCATCTTGTATCCGTCTACCGTGAATAGGTTGTTCTTGAAAGATATATCTAGTTTGGTTTATGAAATAACAAGCATGTCACATAGATTATCATGAAGTATTTGATGTAGGTCATCAAATTTATAACGTATACTGTTTATATTTAAATAACTTATGATTGGTCTTTTTTCTATTTTCTTGTCGCATATTGCGGAGTTCGTCAAATATGTCGTATAAAAATGATAACTTTCATTGGCACATTTTGTTTGTAAAAAAAAGTTGTTTCCTGTAAATCAGTCATAAGGAAACAAATCATTATTGAATTGCAAGAAAAAAATAGAAAATGTAAAGCACATATTTAAAAAAACAGCAATTTTTATAAATATTTAGCCTTAATTATCGGTTTTTATCATAAAAATTCTACTAACATTATTAATAGATACTAAAACTAAATTTAATAAATATATTTAATATCAAAATGTTTAAAAAACAACTTTTTTTAAAAGTTAACGCTTGCAAATTTAAGTAATAAATAATAAATGATTATTTTCATATTTTTGGCGGCCATCTTGGACGCCATCTTGGATTTCTTAGTCCGCCAGCACTTATGGCAAATATGAAAACCTATTTCGTAATCTAGGGACCCAACCGAACATTTTGGTATATGAAACCCCCTGTTTATGATCGGGGACCAGTTACTCCCCTAAATAAGCAAGTTATTTGAGTCTATTTGCAGCACTAAGTTGGTTGATAACAGAAACACAGCTGATATAATCCCTGAATTATTAATATCTTTTGAGGAAATTAAAGCGTTTATAGAGACTTAGGTTTATCATCATAACATTTCATGACCTAAAATATATCTTTTAATGAAAATTGATAAAGATTATTCTTTTTCTGAAGACTGTTGCCAGAAGTGAGTAATTAGATAAACATATATTGTAAATGAGATAAAAACAAATGTAATATTAATGTTGTAAGACTCTAGTGCTTAATTATGTCTGCTAGTCTCCTTGCTTTATTAAATCATGAAAACATATAACAAACACAATAATTTAGAAATTGTTATTTTCTATTCGATTCTGTATACATAAATAAATGTCAAGTATTTATTTTTAATGGTACCTTGTGCATATTGATCAGATAAAAACAGGAAATGTCTACTCTTGATAAGGCAAATACGAGTGGAATTAGATCTTTTAATAAGTAAATTTTTATTGATATTTTAGCAAGATAGCTTTCATTTACTATTACCGTCCATAAACAGATTCAATCGGACCGAGTCAATAAGATTTTGATTACATTTTATCGTTGTTTTTTTGCGTTTTTTTAAGATTTCAGTTTGACAACTGACTGACGCAATGGAAAAAGCTTAGCTGTGACTCAAGCAGATTTTAACATAAATATGAAAATCATAGTGTTTTTTTAAAAGATCAATAACAAATTTACAAATTGTCAAAATGAAAACAGTTTGAAAACAGTCTGCCTTTGTCCATTGTTTACATTCAACTGTAACAACGCAAAATACAACTGATAAAGCCTATTTGTAATTTAAGACTGTTGGCGGCTCCAACTCAAGACCTAGTCGCGGCTTGTTATAGTGTATCTATTAACATTTTTTGTTGGTAATAATAATTTGATGATATTTTGATATATTTACAATA
Source organism: Ruditapes philippinarum (assembly GCF_026571515.1). Taxonomy (NCBI): domain Eukaryota; kingdom Metazoa; phylum Mollusca; class Bivalvia; order Venerida; family Veneridae; genus Ruditapes; species Ruditapes philippinarum. The sequence continues at coordinate 119,130 of NW_026862688.1, read as the reverse complement.
TGGATGTTTTTAAAATGGTTTATCTGTTACATTCTAAAATGTTCTCAAAAAGTCTTAATTAAACTGGCAAAATTGTACAGAGGCTTGCCTCCATGTAGCTACGGCGCTGTAGGCGCTAAATATAACAGCATTGCCTTCGTGACTTACGTCATACACATATAGTTTGTGTTAATACAGATGTAGTTTTGCGGATTGGTCATACAGCAGTTATAAAATGGGTTTATCTCTGAGGATTAGAATATTTTCATTATAATCAGATGGCTTACACATCATTTCATTTAAAACTAAATCTTAATTTCTGTAGTTATTGATCTATTTACAAAGAAATAAATGAATATATGAACATTCGCACAAATTGCACTTAAACTACAAAGCACGCTTTTTACATTTCTGTGTCGAATTTTGTATCATATGAATAACTAACAGAATTGGCAATTTAACTTATTAACATGTGTTTCACTACTGGTTGTCCTTGGTTCTGTATGTGCTATTCATAAAATATATATTCATTAAGATTAGTCACAATTGCACCAAAGAACAAAAATTTGACTATAATCAAATAAATAATATGTCTTAAATGGTAATATAGTTACCTATATATACACATTCAGACAATCATAATGGTTGACATTTAAAGAGAAATAAGAATCAAACAAATTTAGGAGAACGGTTTTAAATCGATTCTAGATAACATGCTTGTTGTAAAAACTACATGCAATTGTAACTTATCTCCATTCGAAGTCCGAGAAAAAGCTCAAAGTATAAAAATGAATAGAGGGCAATAACTCCAAAATTAGAAAGGCAGAGAAACGGTTCTTTTGCAAATGAGATATATCTACCTACAAAGTTTCATATTGATATTTTTTTATTGTTTCAGAGTTATGTCCCGGACAAAGTTCAAAGTATTAAAAAAACAAAGCGCAATTACTTTGAAATAAGGCAAGGCAGAGTTACGGTCCTTGTTCACTGCACATCTACCTAATGAGATCTATCTACCTACAAAGTTTCATGTTGATACCTCTTGTTGTTTCGGAGTTATGTCCCGGACAAGAAAAGCGGACGGACGGACGAACAAAGCGGCGACTATATGCTCACCCTTCGGGGAGCATAAAAATGTATTTAAAGGACAGGCAATTTGCTAATGTTTGCAATGTACGACGTAAAGTATTGTACAGAACGTTATTTTGTCAGTTGAAATAGTATTTTTCTCAAGTATGACGTGTTCAACATAACTTGATATCAAGATTTGGCAGATACTACTTATTGCTTTTACTACATTTAGTTTACTTTAAGTAGATGCAAACGATATCATATATTACAATTCCATGTGCAGTTATATGTATCAAAATAAAAAACATTCAAACAGATAAACTTGAAATCAAATTGTATATTGGTACTGAAAATTATATGAGGCACAAACACATCATAAGCCTTAATTCTTGCAGACCGACTCTAAAAATATGTGACGTATTTGAACGTTTTTTATCTAACTATGTATGATTTCTGTTACAGGTGTGTTAAGATAATGTTGCAATAGATTTCATCAGGAAATTTATCAATGAATTGCGTCATATACCTAACGGATGGAATTATTCAAGAGATGGTGTTGATGCGGTTTCCAGATTGATTCATATCATAGTATTATCTCTATCATCTGATTAGAATATGTTTTATCATCTTATTTTGATTTGTTAAACTTTAATGACTTTGAATTTTATTGAAATTCATTCCTTTGATACTTCTCAAACCATGCATTCTCTTTCGGCCAATTTTCTTTTGAAATACATATACATGTGAAGACATATACATGTGAAGATACACCTTTTTTCTTTTGCCAAACATTTTCCTATGTTTTTATAGGGATACGAAATTGATCAACATTTCTTCGACATTGCGATTCTAAGATTTTATCTCATAGTTATGTGAATATTATCCTATTTATTTATAATATTTTGAAAAAGTATATTTTGGAAAAGGGGGTTTTTGATGGAACACAAGGGGTATTCTTTACGGATCATATGGATTATCAATCGGTTGATCACCTGTAGGATAATCTCCCCAGGTCAAGTATAATATAGACAGCTGTCTTATAACAAAAATACACCTGATACATGTTTATTAATCTTATATCAGTTTTAAGGACATTATGTACATCTATATCCTTCGAATAGTATAAGTAAGTTTTACTGACGTAAAGTATAATTACATTCCGTGACCTAAAATATTCTTTTAATGCAAGTTGACTTTGATAATTCTATTTTCACATTGTTGGGAAAGATTTGTTAAAGAATGAACACATATTTTAACCGAGGAAAGAAATGTGCAATCATCATTAATTTTGTTTGTCGAATTTTGTCTGCCCGTTTATCGGTTAAAATGTTAGATGTTTAAGGTAAAAGGCTTTACTGTAACTTAAAGGTAGCAGCATAGATTTCTAAATATACTACTCAAAATTAAATAGGGATCGCTTTTTATTTCTTAAATATCCCTTTAATGGTAAACCCAAGATATGTGTTTTTGTGTCGCCTCTACGGAGTAGTGGCGACATATAGGGATCACTTATCCGTCGTCTGTCTGTCCGTCTGTCTGTCTGTCCGTCTGTCCGTCACAAAACTTGTCCATAAACTACTGGTGCAATTTCATCCAAACTTTACAGGAATGATCAGTACCAAGTCTAGTTGTGCATATTGTCAGCATTTTCCGGTTCAATGATTTTTGTCAGACTTATGGCCCTTATATATTTTTTAATTTTAAAGTTTGTCCGGACTACTTCTCTTATACCATTAATGCAATTTCAATGAAACTTTACAGGATTGATCTATAGCTCAAGTCCTTGCGCATATTGCACGGGTTTTTCGGTTGAATGATTTTTGGCCGAGTTATGGCCCTTTGATAAAAGGTGTTTTTTTCTGTGTGTTGCCAGATACACAAAAGCTTGTCCAGACTACTTTTCATAAACTACTGGTGCAATTTTATCCAAATTTTACAGGAATGATCAGTACCAAGTTTAGTTGTGCATATTGTCAGTATTTTCCGGTTCAATGATTTTTGTCAGAGTTATGGCCCTTTAATAATTTTTATTTTTAAAGTTTGTCCGGACTACTTCTCTTATACAACTAGTGCAATTTCAATGAAACTTTACAGGATTGATCTGTAAATCAAGTCCTTGCGCATATTGCACTGGTTTTCTGGTTGAATGATTTTTGGCCGAGTTATGGCCCTTTGATAACAAGGTGTTTTTTCTGTCTGTTGCCAGATAAGCAAAAGCTTGTCCGGACTACTCCTCATAAACTACTGGTGCAATTTTATCCAAACTTTACAGGAATGATCAGTACCAAGTCTAGTTGTGCACTGTCCGTCTGTCTGTCTGTCCGTCTGTCACAAAATTTGTCCAAACATGAAATTGGCCATCATGAGGCGACACATGTGATTATTGATCGCTCTTGTTTCATACATGTACATTTTTGTAATGGTATAGACCTGACCAGTCCATCAGATATTGATTTTAAACCTGGTTTAATATCCACAGGAAAAGCGATAACCATAAAAGCGTGCGCCATCGGCATGTATCTTTATGTACACCTCCGTTCTTGTGCATGGTAAAGTTTTTTCAATGCAGTGGCTTACTCACCAATAAGACGGCGTCTGACGCCAAAGCAAAGCATTAGCAAATATCTTAACGTATCAACCTTATGTAAGGAGTAAACACAATTTTATAAGTGACCCTTATCAAATTTTGAGTAGTATAATTGGAAAAAACGAGATTTCTCAGGAGCAATGAAAGCAAGGCAAATATTTGACAATTGAAGACTCGGCTTAATTAAGTCTGTTCACAAGAGATAAAATAATGTGCAACATCTCTCACACCCCTAGCATAATCGGCCTAAGCGGTAATAATGACATTGGAATCAATGATCCCGAATGACCTAAATATTATACAACAAAACTGAGATTAAGGACTGGGTAAGATTTTACTGTTGTCACATAGCAGTTGACACCTGTTGTTATGAATATAAAAATCTTGAACACGGTCGAACACTTGTTGAATGCTTTTTGTCGTGATCAAACTTTTATTTCATTTCACTTCCATAAATCTAATAAATTGATTTGCACATAGTTCGATAATGAAGCATGTACCTTTAACTGTGCATGTTTTGCAAACTTGCAACATTCTGTTATTCTTTAAATGTACAAAGATAAAATTGACACATTATACGTTCGATTTAGAACTACCTTCCCTCCCATGGTGGTTGCCTGGCTGATATTCAAACAAATTATCATCATCTTATCTTGATAGCAACCAAACTTGTGCTACATTTCTAACGCCAAACAACTATGTGTTGTTGTTTGTTTTTTGGGGGTTTTTTTGTGTTTTTTTTTGTGTTTTTTGTGTTTTTTTATTATCACATAATTCATTGTACTATTTAAAAGGTTTTTATTATTTGCTATACTAATTCATAAGACCAGGGTGGGGCTAAGGGAATATTATTGTTTACATGATATAAACAGTTTGGCGAAAACATAAAAGGCATAATCATTGCATTTGTAAGCAATGAAATTTTCCATATGTGTATGATTTAAACCTCATTTTTTTCTGTTCGCCTGATATAGCTTCTCATACCAGTTTGAAAATGTTTGATTAGCAATTAAATACACCTCAATATGTTACATTTGATTGTTGTTAGATTGAAAATTAAACCTTAACATTTACCCTGTCATTTGTATTTCTCTGGTGCATTTTGATTAATTGTATCATACGATTCATCATGATTTCCCAAAAAGAAAAAAACCTTTATGGTATCTGCATGATACTGACTGGTTTTCTTTCTTTACTCTTTCAGGATTTTTGAGTTAATTCTTTAAACTGAAAAATGACAACGAATTTATGCTTACATTTTAACGAGATCTTTTTTGTAGCAGATAGTTCTTTGAAGCTCCATTATCATGTCTTGCATCCACTTCTGTTTTGTTAAAATTGATGGAGCCGATTTATTTAAATCATGTACGCACTTTGATTAAAATAATCCTCCTTACAGAACGACGGCATATCATAACTGTGTATTTTCTTCTAAACAATTCTCAATTTTAGTAAATTTGAAGGGTAGCTACAGTATGCTTCGAAACGGTGTTTATATTATATTTACGTTAATTACGAATTAATATGTCAAGTTAATACTGATAATAATTTAGAAATATGTATAATATGAATATTGTATTGTAGTTTTCTATGTAATGTAAGAAATTATTTCTTTCTCTACTGTAGTTTATATCCTCAAGATTTCCGGCTAATTAACAATATTACAAAAAGTGCAATCAGCGTAATTTGCTTTCATCAAAATTATCTAGGATTTACAAAATGTCTTAACAAAGTAAAAAAAAATCATTTCATGCCATGTTATCATAATTAGAATGACCTAGTTCTGTGAAGAATGGCATATCACTCGACATGGAGAAAACATGTGAAGTAATAACAAGAGAGACTTTTCTAATATCTCCCTATAGCTTTTACAACCGTCATTCTGTTATGTGGCAATCTGATCCGTTTCACTAATGCGCCAGTAGATTTAAATTTAACATTTTATTGGTCTTTTTTTAAGAAATATGTAATCCTGTAAATGATTCTGGTTTATTAAAAAAGATATCAAACTCAAGTAATCATCTCTCGGAGAATCAATTAAGCTGACAGGTGCGTGAACACCTTTCAATTATTCCTCTGATAACATAGTCGGTTAATATCTTATGATACTATCAGTATAGTCTAAAGTCCATTTTTTCTTATATCTATATCTTAATGTTTCATTTATTTCATTTCAATTACTACATTTATTGCTAAAGTAATCAGAATCACTGTACAAGTCTTATATTCTAGACATTACACGCTATATGTTTAAAATTGGGATTTTTTGTGTTTTGAATGCTCTAATAGACCAATAAGACAACAATAGAACTAAAAATGGATCCAAACTAACTAGTAATTACCATTTTTTCCCGCAATTGACCGACTTGTAACCCCACATGATTTCTGACTCAACAGTGACAAACAGATGCCCATTAAAACTCAATTTTCGAGATCAACTGTCACGGAGATTTCGCCTTTCCCGACGATTGAACCAGCGACCTATAGATAACAACTTCGAGGATCTCCTTATTGAACTAAGCAGGGTTATATTTGAAAATTTATTCAGAAAATCTTCTGATTGTAAATAACTAAAATTATCAGTAATTCAAATTATTACATGTCATATAACTAAATACAGCACATAATTATAGAGTATGATGTTCAATGCAACACACGAGTCAAACTATACGTATAACTATTTATAATTAGAAATTGTTTTATTATCCTCGTTTATTTTACTTGCAATTAGTCATTATCCAGAGGCGATATTCTGGTAGAAGTCATTCACAATTTCCTATTACAGTAGTATGCTTTCCTATGTCAATTATTTAGTTTGGTAATTAAGACAAATGGTCAAATATTGTGTAGTAATTGTGGCACACAGGACTGGCAACACTGATGCTTGTTAAAAGTCATTCGTATGTATTATTTACTTATAGACCTTTTTATCTGTATTTATGATATTACCAGCAATACAGCATGAATGTAAACTTCAATGAAACCGAAAATCCTGTGTATTTTTACAGCTGACAATGTATCAGGACAAATCAGGGGATGTCAATCTTTATGCATTGCTTTCTTGTGAATTCTATTTAAATGCTTAATTTAAATTTCCTTTTAGAACACCGTAGTTAGCATCTGTTACAGTGAAGATAACTAATTTCGAAAATAAAATGTCATGTTAAAAACTCTTTTAACATGATAAATGAAAATGAAACTTTCCCGTATGTAGTGTTTTGGCAATTTATTTTTACATGATTATATCTTATTGACTAAATAAGTTAATTTTAAAACATAAGCTTAAAAGTGTTAATTGTTTACGACTGAGGAATCATAAACTTATCACAATATTTCATTTATGATATTACAATACGGTATAAGTAGCACATATCGTAACATTACATTAATGCATATTAACAGTCAGATGGTCAAATACGTCCCTGATTTTCTCCAAGTGTTGCCCTTTTACGAGTTACTCATTGAAGCAAAGCAAAAATGCATGTTAGAGATTTTTTCTGAACTTTGCATAATGACTAATAATGACTTAAAGTAAACTAAACAAAGAATAACTTTCAATAAATAAGGGATCGAAATAATTGATTAAGAGTTATCTGCCCTTGAAAATGACCTAAAGGAGAACAAATAGCTCTCTGCCAAGGACAGATAGCTCAAAAAGTAGAATGGTGATCCCTATTTTTATAAATTTATTTCAATCTTTATACAGTATCTTTTCAACAAGCGCGAGAAAAGCCAAATGGATGCTACAAATGTGAAGTTTTTTATTGGATTTAAATTAAACATTTAACTGTTAGTGAACATTGCTGATTCTGGAAAATGTTTTGTTCCGAAAGTGTGTCGATCTATTTATGTTTTCATTCTTTTACAGGTGCGTGCAGTAGATTTAATCAGGATATTATCAATGAATATATCAATGAATTACGTCATAAACCTGAATGGTGGAATTAATGAAGAGATGATCGTGATGCGGTTTTTAGACTTATAAAAAGGATTGTAAAAATCGTTCCAATCATGATATAATTTCTTCATTTGATTAAAAAATATATTTTATTACTCCTATTTTGTCATTCTTTTAATCATTTTGATGATATTTTTATACTTCAGAACGTGTCTTCTCTTGGGAATCTCTTTAATCTGAAGTAAATACGACATAGACACGTATAGCCTTGCAAAGGGCACAACATTCAATCCATTTTACAATGAGCATTTTCCGTTGTCAACTATTTGATTTAATCTGCTCAAGTTGTAAAAGAGATTGATCAACGATGTCTGTCCTCAACGAGAATAAGTTATTTAATCTTTGAAATTCTAAATAAATTACAAACTCAATTGTATCCTTTTGTAAATAAAGCAACCATAAGATAAACTGCTACAAATGACTAATCACCTCATGCTGATTTAGTCTATGAGTGACTATATAATTTCACTGAATCTATTGAACCATCACGTGTTACTACCAGCATACCTAAAATCTAGAAAAGTGTGATCGCTTGTGTGATACAACAACATTACATGGAAAATGCAGACACGGTTTAGTGATTTTAGTGATTAGCCTGTCCGTGCTCTGCCTTGCGCCCTGTACTGTTTTTTTTCTTTGTGGTCCTCCTGGGCTCCTTGGCACTTGTTCTCGTTGCTGGGTCATGGGGGGTTGCGTTCATTGAACGCCGTCTTTTCTTGCTTATCATATTTTTGTTGATCTTGTTTATCATATTGAGTGTGCTCATAAGGGATAATGGAAAAGTGCAACATCCATAACGCCAACTGAAAAAGACATCCTGCCATACTTATTATTTACGCGTTATAACACTACCGCATAATTGAAAACAAACTACGAAAGCTAAGTATTAATTCATCATGTATGGACAACATTTACAAGATACAAAATTATGTATACTTTTGTATTTTTAATTAATACTTAAATGTCATATCGTAAATGATTTAAAAGACTACTTGAATCAATAAATCTTACACATCTTCTTTTGTCTGAAAACTAAACGTAATATATGCAAAAATAGATAAAACGGAAACTTTAAAAATGACAATAAAAGTTAATGCAAGTCATCATCCATGCCCCCTAGCACCGGTTACGTAAAACTCAACATCAGAATATGACAAGATGTATTAAAAAATTAGTATATTTGCAGATGTATGAGGATTTCTATCTTCTTTGTGACAAGTTCATGCCATTCTATGACAAGCTGCGTTGGTTCCCACATTAAAGAATGTGCGCACCCTAAAAGAGGAAATAATGGGTGGAACTGAAAATTTTAGAGAGGGATCTAGGGCTAAAACAATTTCAGTCAAGAAGATGGTAAAATTATTAACTTTTCTCGAGTAAGTTTTTTCAAACTATCAAATATGACTGGATGCGATATCTTAGGATAAAATTATTAAATATCGAAGAGTCAATTAATTTCTTTCAATTGCACTATATCATTCATATTAAAGAGGGGAAATATAGAATCCCTAAAGAAAATCCAAAACGGCAAAATTGAAACTGTTGCAGGCTCAGTTTGATTGAGCCTGTTTATGGATGGTACTGGAAATTGCAAGTTACCGTCCACGCCAACCCCTCCCCTATTACCGGCTTCGGCAGAATTTTCGATTTAGAAACATCCGCAGATATGTTCATACGGCCTTAATTACGGAACCTTAAATGTGGCACAATAACATTATCGCATAACTTTTCAAACATTTATTTACATTATCAACTCATTTTTTACATTTAAAATGATGTGTGTCAAAATGACACCATTTTCTGTGTTATCATTTCTACATTTAGAAGTATTATGTCATACGTACAACGATACAATTCATATATGAAACAGTTCCGTTTTGCTTATGCACTACTAGTATGTACAGCAATTGTAATGTTGACCTTTTTAAAGAAAATATGAAAATTTGTAAATGATTTTGATTAAAATAATATGAATTTTAAAACCATGTTACAATCACCCGGTGAATCAGTAAAGCAAACTACTTATGATTTATGATTTAAGCTTTTCTTACAAATAGGTTTAACAAATAAGTATTTTAATAGAGTACTAAAAACAACAATAACATGTTATCAATGTTGATTTGTTTCCGAATATTGAACTATTATTTTCTGCCTGTAAACAGTCTCATTTCAAATGAGAATATTTTACGTTTGTAATTTTACTCAGAAAAACATTTTCTGATACTAAATATTACCACTAATTTATTGGTTTATGCTTTATCATATCTAAGATTTTTTCTGTACAAGAAGCACTTTTATAAAATGATGTTCTATGAAATACATATGTTAAGCTGTATACATAATATGGAATTGTTATACTGATGTCATCGTTTATTTTACTTTGCAATTAATCATTATCCAAAGGCAAAATAGCAGCCTATGGCAACCTTCTATCAGCGTAGTTTGCTTTCCTGTCCAATCAATTACTTAGGTTATGAAGACAAATGTACAAACACTGGGTACAAATTGTGAACTAATTAATGAATGGCGGCAATTAGAATACCTGTAGACAATGCATCAGTTTTATACTGAATGTTCTGAATTCAAAGTTTGCCATTTCCATGTCTAAATGTTGAATTCTGCTACAGCAGATAATGAAAGTTCCTCCAATATCGAAACGAAAACAATATCGGTAGAGCGGAAAGAAACCTGAAAATATGCTGCCTAAATGAAAAGCAGAATTTAAATAAAGGATGTCATTAGGTTACATATTTCCTTTTATGACTAATATTGGACATATTCTTTAATTTAAGCTTGCAGATAAATGATATCAGTATTGAACGATTTGTTCAACAGGTTTCTTAAAGAGTATAAAATTATATATTATGAAATATTTTAATGACATTACCAACAGTAAAATTATATTTGTTCCATTATTATATGGTTGCTTCCTGAAAAGATGTAACATAGAATGTCTTTGTTATTTAAAACACATGAATAATGTACGTAAATAGAATAAAATGTTCATGAACAAAATATTATTTTGCTATTTTAAGTAGAGTTTTAGCAATGATTTTAGGCATGCGCCATTTGCTTTTAAAGCAATAAATTACCATATTTATTTCATACAAGCATTTTGGATGTACGAGTATACTTTTTTAAAATTCAAATAATATTTTTGCATCAGATATATAGCTTTATACACTTTAAATGTCATAAAAACCCTTAAAAATTTTACCATGTTTTACTTTATAACACATGTATGACAATATGAGCTTACAAATAAAAAAACATCCCTAGTATCTTTTTGTATAATAATGAAATATGCTAGTTATTACCTTCTTAAAAGTATTTCATGTACACATCACACTTTATTTGACTTTCTGCTTTATCGAACTCCATGCATTATGTTTTTTGAAAGCATTGCCTGTGTCTGCAAAAATAAATAGAAAACTTACAATTATAACTGAGTTACACAATTTACTTTTCTACTTCAGTTCCATGACTTACTTATTATCTCTTTATAATATATGTATCAAATATTACATCATAATGTATGAGGACGAATGTAAAAAGAAACAACAATTTATTAAAAGTATAACAGTAAAAAAAGCATTTCTATCTAGCAAACACATCTTTATGTAGGGCATTAATTATATCGCTAAAATTGTTTTTGATGACTGCCAGATTTATTTGCGATTAATCTTATTCTATTTAAACAGTAAAATAATGAACGTTTTTATGTTTTGTAACATTTATCATTGAACAAACATAGCTCGAGGAACTAATTGAAGTAGATTTATGATTCATTATCCAAGTTAGAATCCAAACAGATACTATAGAAATCAAAGTTACCGTATCAGATATTATGACATGATGCAACGATATAATTATAGTGCGATATGACATGATGGAACATATACCTAATGTGATAGAACTATTATCTTGTATTGTATTGTTATATCACATTTAATTTCATGTATGTGGTAAACGGTATATCACAATTTTTAATGATATATTTGTCAAGAGTTTTCTTTCACATCGTTCAAAATATAAAAAAAGCAAAATGTCACTGCATTTTATATATAGGTGGCTTCACATGATTAAATATTGTGATAGGTAAATGACGCCAGTGGAAGGTATATTCCCATCTATACATATGGCATTCAATAAGAACTAAATGAAATCAAATTTTTATGAAGCAGTACATACTGCATACCATTTTCAAAATTCAAACTATAATAATATTCCCTCGGTTAATATCACATCATATTTATTCAATAACTCACTTGTCAATAATTGTATAAATTTACATTAACATTTTTTTTTTGCATTGAAAAAGACTAGAATTCAAGGAACGCAAATATTTCTGCGTTCATTTTTGCAGGAAAATTTCCCGGCGTGTACAGTATAAATCAGTGCCTCCCTTACATGTTATATTGAAGCAATGTCAGACGTTAACATGCGTTTAGTACTCATAACATAATTATGGCACACGTTAATACAAAAAAGCGAAGTCAAATCTAGATTTCTGTTGCATAAATGGAAACACTTTTTAAGATATAATACGGCTGGCAAGAGTCAAGATGATGGTCTTGATCACATTTATCAATACAAAAGTATAAATGGTAACTTAACAGTAACTTAACAAGCAATCTACTGACATACTCGCATGATTTCGGATATGTGTTGATTGTATGCATGATCCTTCCTGTAGAATTCGCGCAAAGATGGAATTAATTCTATACTGTTAGATAATTATAGTTTATTATACATTTTACTGTACAATACGGGAATATATTTGGACGAGTACACAGCTTGAAAAGTCATATTGGACGAGCTGATAGGCTCGAATATTCGCGTTCATAAGAAATATGAAAAGAAAAAGAGACTGATTACGCACTTTATAATAAGGTATGTTGCCGTAAAAACTATAAGAATGTTTAAGCAGTAAGACGACAAGGATGAAAACCTAGAAAGAACATTGATTATATCTACAATCATATAACAACTATATAATAATTTTAAAAAATGTGTTGTTGCCAAAGGATAAATTTTAAAAAGAAAGTATACAATTGAATCAAATGCAAACTTATTTTGTTTGAAAAAAAATTGCTTGAATTAGAAACGTCCACTTCTCATTACAATTTGCCCAATTTATATTCATCTAAGTACTTCATGCAAAGTACCTGATTAAGAACTTAGACGTGATGTAGTCGTGCATATTATATATTACAAAATTCTTTTGTTTACCAAAATATTTGAGTTGATGTAATGAAATTATCCAAAAAGAAAAAAAGATAAATACCATTAATACTAGTATCTGCTTTTATTTTTTTTTATTTTGATTAAAGCCGTAGAATTTTTAAAGTAGGTGCATGGCATTTAACTGCTTTGTTAGATTTTAGAACTCTGGGTATCCAAACAAATCTGAAACGAAATTTACAAAAATAAGGAAAATGTATTGCATCAAAAAAAAAATTTCTAAGCACGATAAACGTAACCAATATACTAAGTAATTGATCAAAGGTAATCACTTGATATGCTCCTGGCGCAAAAATATGATCAGATTATGCGATAGTGTCCTCTCTACCATATTTCACCTACCACGCAAATGCTACAATGATTATTCAAATTGACTTTTGCATTCAGAAAATATCTGATCTTGATCATTTCAAGGAAATATATGACGTACAAAAAGTAGGTAAATCTATTTCATCATGTATCTTCACGTCAATCATGGTCATGATTTGATGCACAGAAAGTAGGTCTATCTGTTATATCATCTAAATAGCTTTCTAAACATGAGTTTGGCATATTCAAAAAGTAATACACCCTTTCAAAAGTGCATATTTCAAACAAAATTTTATTTTTACTAAAATGTCGAAATACCCCTATCAATTAGATGTAATTAATTTCTCTTTATAAGTTTGAAAGCAAAAGAAGGTTATTAAGCAATTTAACAGCTGCCTATGTGGGCTATGGTTGCAAATTGTACATATTTCAACTTCCAGTATAAATGAGTATCTAGAGCAAGTTCATCCAGATTTATTTATCACGCATATTCAATTTTGTTTAACTATTTTATAATAAACACACTGCAAAGCCAGATTTACCTACAACTAATTGTTATATTTATCCGTGCTCATCTCCGCCAGACCAAATCCTTGGAGGAAGAGTAACGTTTGCTTATAAATAGTTGATATGTGTACAGCTTCACTACAATCTCTTTCATATGTGGCATGTATTTTGTACAAATATGTGAATATGAACGTATTCTAGACACTTGTCTTTGCTTGTGTTTTCATGAACTACCATATAGAGCGTATTTTTCTTGTGCGTTTACATATTTCTGAAAGAAACTATTATGTTTGTAAGAGCATGACATAGGAAACGCATTCTAAAAAGAATTTCTGATGTAAGGTACATGTGCTTGATAAATGACATTTGTATTGTTATGTAATACTTCTGTATCAAATGGTTTACAACACAGTTATTAAAAAAATGAATAAATCTATGATCTTTGGAAAATGCACATTTGTTAAGCATTTTATTTATCAATTTCTTACAGTAAACTGAGAACGAAAAAATCACATTGTTAATACAACACAGATATCTTACTAACTAATCACTCAGATATCTCTTTGCACTTCCAGTTACGACAAACATTTGTAAATATACTTATGTTCATGAGGTTTATCAAAGTTAGTGATAAATGAATACCATTAACTAAATGTGAAATGCAGACATAATTTCATCTTTCCATAGTAAGATCTCTCGTACATTCCAATAAACTATGCCACCAAGTTCAATCGCATTTCTCATTATATAAGATAACCGAATATTCTTACATTACAAATGCATTTTGGCATCATATTTGTGCCAAACAGAAAGATAGGTTTCTACGGGGTTCATGAGTTCATGTAATCAACTTAATACTGAAGACAAAACAAAAACAGGAGGTTAACAGTAGCATATCCTTTCCACATACTAAATACATCTTTAGAAAACAGGTTGCAGGTTGTACGTTAATACCTTCTTTACCACAAATTATTGCTTTTTTATTCATAAACTGTCTGATTTAAAATCAGTTAACCCGATTTTCTGGAAACATTATTAACAAAATTAATACCTTCTATTTTTTGTAATAGCATGAATTTCGGAATGAGCACAATCCAAAAACCCTAAAACTTCCGAGCTCGCTGCCATTAATTCTTTATGTCAGGTATAGAACGTCAGTTAATTAAATATAGATAGTAAAATAAATATAATACAATAATTAAACATGCATCCGATGAAGTTTGATATGATTATTTTCTGCATTAAATTTCTTTAAAGTATTTTGTATTCTGTTATAATCATCAACAGAAACATGCAACAAAGCATAGGCTTATCAGGTACGACTTATAGAACATGCTTGGAACTAATGTGATAGTAACAAAGGGAATATAAGTAATGGTTATTTTTTAACATAGCTTGATTTAAGGATTAGGTTTAATGAACATGCTTTAACTGTGACTCTAACAATATTCACACAAAGCACATGTATGTATATGGTTAAAAAAGAAAAGAAATCGTTTAAAAACTAACAGTTGCTATTCGTGATATTGTTGACAGCTGTATCCCTTTTACCAAACCGCATTTATCACTTCTTTTGTATTCAGCATAATATTGTAAGAGATAACCTTATACACACAATTTCTATAAGAAAGATAAAACAACTATATCTTTCTCAGCATTAAGCAATATCTAACACCAAATATATATTGCATGAAATGCAAACAGAGGAAAAAAACAATATAAAACACAAACAAGTGAGTATAGTAAGTGTGACAACAATGTGTGTAATTCAATAACATTTTTATCTAAGAAATAAAGAAAAACTTAAGATATAACTTTTATTCAGAGTTTATTTGCAAAGTATACGCATTTTGAGAGATTTAAATAACTTAATTTTACATCATTTTGTCTATCGTAGTTTAATCAATGGATGGTACAAGTTAAAACAAATTTTTAAATCTAAAATATCTGAAGTGGTCATTGCGAGTTATTCCTGTCCCAGATTTAAGTATTAAATGACATTATCCTAATTTTTTTTTGAATAAGTAATATAATGCAAACGTTTGACTATTATAATAATAAATTACCAATAGTTGATAGTGAAAATGTTTATGATACAATATAAAAACAACCTTATTTTAAAAAAACTGTCCCACTCTTTTTACGGATTGAACATAACCGATACATTCAGAACGATATTTATAGAAATTTTCGTTGGTCATGTGGATTGTTGAATATTTTTCATAGTTAAATACAAATTTGGACACAATTCTTCTTAAATGTTTAGTTCTTTTGATTATACCTGTTCACTGACCATTAACACGGCGTAATGTCACTTGAATGGCATGAAAAAAGTCAAGATTTCTTCGATTACACTAAAGAGGATGAACTGTTTGATACACAATGCGAAAACAGTAAACCTATGGGTAATTTTCAAAATCTGTTCACAAATAATGTCTTACGAAAAAATGAATGAATGCTCAATTATGCCATCATTTACATTTTGTTCACATATTTCTATTTTCGTTACTACTTATAAAATACGGAATCCAGATGGTTGTATAATCGATTTATTTTTATAAAGAATATTAGAAAAGAGTAAAAGTTTCATGAATATTTGTATTTAAACATATCATATAAGCATTCTTTTGCCACAAAAATATTAACGTTATGAATTGATTGTATTGTACTTAAAGATTTGTTTATGTTGCACAAAAAATAATGTAAGCATACAAATAATAATTTTGTGGGGAATTTGGAAGGGAAGTAAACATGCAATATAAGTAGTTTTAAGGAATAGAAGTCACATTGAATAAGTCAGTAGTCATAGTTATCTTATGCAGAATTCGTTTGACAAAGCACATCTTTTGGGACTTTTGTCATATAATTCTAGTATAATCACAGCTAGATGATGTCAAGATCATTTATTATTTATAGTGTTTCTCTTAGCCAGACACATACGACTGGAGACAGTTGTGATGTGTACAATTTCATTGTTATATCTTGTATTTTCTTTTTCTGTGTGAATCCAGTAATTTAAATCAATGACCTTTGCCTGCCTTTATTGTATTCTATAAAACAATCTATAGTTGTACGCATATTTCACATAGTAATATAATTGTCATATCAACATAATGTATTGCGTTGTATATTTACTTTAATAAGTTCAAATCAATTATTGTTGCCCTTATGTTCATATGTCCAAATTAGTCCACAATTGAAGTTAAAGCGTGAAATAAAAAAATATACAAAGGATGTCAATTCATGCACATAGAACAATAATGTCAACACTGTTGTTAGGAATAAATAACATTAAATTAGATATATAAATCAAATCACTTTAGTCAGGATCCTAAGAAAACACTTAAAAAACAAAAGTACACCTTAATCAAATTTGGGTCAGTTTCGTCATAACCAGATAAATAGTACGTCTTGACATATATTTTAGCAACATAAACTTCAAGAAGATCTATCATAAAGCTACATCAGGTCTATATTTATGTTATCATGAATGTTCCTGCAATCTGCTAATACCGTTCTATTCGCTTTTCTTCATAGCGTTTTAATGGCTGTCTAATGTTAAATGTACTCATTAATAATAAATATTGGACGATGGGATTATAATCTTATATTACACTCTACAAGAAACTAGAAAATACGAATATTTTACTCAGAAAATCATTTTCTGATAATAGATATTACCAAGAAACTCAATTATAAAATGATGTTCTATGAAAGACATATGTTAAGCTATAATATACGTAATATAGAATTGTTATATTGATGTCATCGTTTATTTTACTTATCCAAAGGCAACATAAAAGCCATTAACAAAAATGATATGGCAACCTTCTTTTTTTTTTTTTTTTTTTTTTTTTTTTTTTTTTTTTATTGATCAAATAAATATATAAACATTGTATTTACAGCATGGGTATATAAACATATAACTACAAATGAATTCAAAGTAAAAAAGAGAACATATCATAAAAGAAAAATAATTCATTTTACATACTACACTCGTTCATCTGCACTCTCTCACTGCAGTCTGCGCTTTTGATATTGTTATTGATCATATCTATTCATCTTTTCAGTCATTTACTTATCTCTAAAGCCATTTTAAGCGGGGTAAAAATATAATAGTTTGATGTGTAGTTTTTGTATTGGTCAATACAGCCTAAAAGTTTAAGTCTGCATATATGTAGAGAATAATAATAATAATAATTATAATAAAAGTAATAATAATTATAAGAAGAAGAAAACAAAAATATTGTGTTAATCTGCATAAAGAAAAATTAGATAAGAATTCCACGCGGAATTAAAGGTTTCAACATTATTATTTATCATTGCAGTCTCTTTTTCAATGTTGTAACAATATGTTATATATTTTTTAGCTCCAAAAACTGTGGGAATACTCTTTTGCATTCTACATTGATAAATATACATCTTAAAGTAAATTAAAATTAGATTTTTAGTTTTTGATAAAGGACTTTCATCTGTTAAGCCAAAAATCATTTCGTCTGCAGTTAATGACGGAAAAATATTCTTTTTTGTTTTGAAATAGATATCAATGATGTCCTTTACAAAACTACATTGCCAAAACAAATGTTCGATTGTTTCGTTTTCATTTTTACAAAAGGTACAAAGAGGATTATCATTATATTTAATTTTATGTAAAAAATAGTTAGTGCCAATTATTCTATGAATAATCCTAATTTGAAACCACTGTATCCTAGAATCTTTTGTTATTTTAAATGGCATTTCGTAAATTTCTTTCCATTTACTTTCCTCAAAATGAAGATCAAGCTTTTTCATCCAGGTTGCTTTACTTGTTGGTTGTGTGTTATTAGTATTCAATAAATTGTAAGTCTGTTTTGATCCTTTATTGTTAATAATTATGTTTTTTAGATAAGAAGGCAATTTTGGTCCACAAGTTTTTTTTACGTCATTCATTCTAAAATTAAATTTTGTCATTATTTCATTTATCATTTTTTTAATTCCATGAAAGATTAAAAAGTTTGCATTAAGCCTGAATATATTATTAAAATCTTCTAATGAGAGAAAAGCACCGTAAGAATCAAAACATATCTCCGATATAATATACACCGGCTTTAAACCATGAATTAAGAAATATACTTTTATTTGCCAATTAGTAATTTATCGTTATAAAACAATGGTAGTTCAGCGAAAGATTCGTTATTTATAGGATACTTATCTATATATGTAGAAAAAGCATTAAAAGTGTCCTTCCAAAAAAACGTTTGAAATGCTTTTTTGCAATTTTATCTATGTAATGTTTTCCACAGTGAAATAATTTTTGCATATCAAATTCATTTATAATAATGTTTTTCCAACAGGCATCGCTAATCATTCTTTTGAACCAGCTTATCTTTAAAGCCATTATAAAAAGCATTTAAGTTTAACATTTTTAAACCTCCCTCTGAATAGTCCTTAACCATAACAGTATTTTTTTATTTTAACATTTCCTTGCCATATAAAATCATA
This sequence comes from Ruditapes philippinarum, assembly GCF_026571515.1. Lineage (NCBI taxonomy): Eukaryota > Metazoa > Mollusca > Bivalvia > Venerida > Veneridae > Ruditapes > Ruditapes philippinarum. Next base: position 99,994 of record NW_026862688.1, on the reverse strand, counting down.
AAACATATTGTTAAGTTTATTTATCATGTTCTGAGGTGGTGATGGTAGGGCTATAAAAAGATGGTTTAAAATTGAAATTAAAAGCGTTTTGATAACTGCGATTTTTCCTATTGGAGTGAGAATTCTCCTTTTCCAATGATTTATTAAATTTTGAATCTTAATTAATTTATCTTCATAGTTTATATGTATCATTTGTTTCAAATTTACATCAAAAATTATGCCCAGCATTTTGAAATTATGTTGGTTCCATGATAATTTCCATCGCGTTTTTTATACTATTTGATGAGTATTTATTTTTTCCTATCCAAATTACTTTTGTTTTATCAAAGTTTACATTTAGTCCAGATATATGAGCAAATTTCGATAACACATCAAGTGCCTGATTTAAGGAATTGCTTGACCCGTCCAATATTAAAGTTGTATCATCCGCAAATTGAGATAATTTATGTTCTAAATATTTATCTTTATACCTTTTATTTCTTTACAGTTTTCTTATCTTAAGAGGGAGAATTTCAGCACATAAAATAAAGATGTAACAAGAAAGCGGGTCTCCTTGTCTGCAGCCTCTACATATAGTTACAAAAATTTGACAGAAATCCACATTGACTTACAGCAGACTGTGCGTCTTTATAAAAAATATTAAACCATCGTTTAATAGAAATTCCAAAATTAAAATAAGACAATGTTTTTTTGAACAAATGACCAGGACAAAGAATCAAAAGCTTTTTCAAAATCAATTAAAAAGAAGAAGACCAGGGATATCTTTCTCTTCAGTATAATGCATAATGTCGTATATAAGTCTTGAATTTTCTCCAATATATCTACCCTTAATAAATCCGGTTTGATCTTTGCTAATTAATTTGTTTAAAGTTTTTTTAATTCTATTTGCAATGACTCCAGAAGCAATTTTATAAACTGTATTTAAAAGAGTTATGGGTCTCCAATTTTTTAAAAATTCTTTTGGTTTATTGTCTTTAGGAATACATGTAATTATTCCCTGTGTTTGAGTTATGGAAAGTTTGCCTGATTCATATGCGTTATTAATAGCTCTAACAACAAAAACTCCTATCTTTTTCCAAAAAACTTTGTAAAAATCTGCGCTGAAACCAGAAGATCCTGGACTTTTATTATTTTTCATGTTATGTAAAACTAAAGTTGCTTCATGATAGTTTATTTGACCTTCTAAAGCATTTGACTCTGTTGGACTTAAAACAGGTGCTTCTATGTTTGAAATAAAATTTTCAAAGGAATCGTCATTTTCATTGTGTATTTTTGCCATAAATAGGTTTTGATAATATTTTTCTAATTCTTCGAGAATTGCTGTTTGTTCTTTAACAATTGTTCCGTCATCCTTTTGAATTTTATAAATAGTTTTAGAAGTGTAATTTTTTTTCTCTAAGCTGCAAAAGTACTGTGAAGGTTTTTCACCTTCAAGAATCCACTTAACTCTAGAACGAATAAGATAGCCCTGTTATTGCGAATCATTTAAGTTATGAAGCTCTGTTTGAAGGTCCCGAAGGTGCGTCATTTTATCTTCAGTTAAATCGGCTTCTATATCATTTATTTCTTTAATGATATTTTCTTTGTTTAAATTAGTTTTCTTCTTTACATAAACTACTATATGATAAAGATTTCCCTCGCAGTTCCATTAAAAGAGTTTCTAAAAACAATTGATCACTTATTGTAAATTGAATTTCATTATCTGGAATTTCAGTAATGTTGTTAAAATTATAAACTGGTAATGCATATTGTATTTTTATTTCGTCAATTTTTTCGTTTATAGTATTTAAATAGTTAATGTCCTTTAACAATGAATTGTTGTGTTTCCACAAGCCTTTGCCATGTTTAAAGTCGTCTAATTTTAAGTTTAATATTACAATGGAATGGTCTGATTGGTAGCTTGTAGTTATGGAAACATTTTCTACAAAGTGGAACAAAGTTGAAGTTATTAAGAAGAAATCTAGTCTTGCTTGCTGAAGAGGCGTGCGTTTACGCCATGTATATCGTCTTAAAGTTGGATAAGACTCTCTAAAACGGGTCAACCATATCTCTTTGACCAATATTAATCAAAACCGTATCTCTAGCTTTACTGTTATTAATATTTTTATAGTTAAAGTAGTCTTTTAATGGGTCTAAAACTAAATTGTAATCACCACATAATATATATGAATCATTCCCTATCCTGTCAATTAAACTGAATATTTCATTAAAAAATTCGGGTTTATCAGTATTTGGGCCATATAAATTTACTAGAGTAATCTTCTGCCCTTCAATGGTTAAGTCTAATACTATAAAATTTCCAATTGGGTCAATAAATTTGTTATGGATTTTGTAGTCAATGTTATTATTAAAAAGAATCGCTACCCCTCTGGAGTTACATGTTACAGGGCTTAAAATACACTCATTATTCCATTCACAGTATATCTTTTGTACATATCTAACGTAAAATGTGTGTTCTTGAAGACAATAAATGTTTACACTGTTTTTGTTTTAAAAAATGAAAAACGGATGATCTTTTTTTAGACCCATTCAGGCCTTTACAGTTCAGAGATAAGACATTTATATTACTTTCAACCATATTGAAGTAATGCAGAAAAAATAAAAGAGATAAGTTAAAATATAACCAAAAAACATCATTAACATTATTGCAGATTGCGTCTCACATACAATACAAAAAACGAATACACAACAAAAAATACTTGAATTAATATTTCAAAAAGGTTTGACAATAAACCTCTTTTAACCAAGACCATTTTACTACAAATAAACAATTGAAGCATTTATATTTCTTACACTTTTGATATATTGGCGTCAATACTTAACATGATTAGAAACTTTGCAGTCTATACATATTTATATATAGTCATTTTGAAAATTAGAAAGTAACTGCTAGAAATGTTTTTTATACTTGTATTTTAATGACAGAAGAAATGATATCTTAATAGCCAAAAGGAAAAAAAAGATTTATTTTTGAAAAACTGCACTTAATAGATGTTACCATTAAATACAGATACATTGCATTTGTAAGGAATTGATATATTAGCGTCAATACTTAATATTATATGAAACTGAGTTTATATATACTCATTTTGAAATTAAGCTAGTAGTTGTTAGAAAAAAAATTAACTTGTATACTTATGACAGAAAGAAATGATATCTTAATAGCCAAAGAGTATAATAAGATTTTTTGAAAAACTGCATCTTAAAGATTTTAACATTAAATACAGTTTAGTTGCATTTGTAAAGGAGGTAATATCAAAAATCCTTAGGTACACAAAACATTATATACACGAACGCATAAGTATATATATATATGTACATAATACAACAAAAAGTATATATGTATGTTCATAATACAACAAAATAGGCATACTTTAACATGTGTTTGTTGTTTTTCTTTAAAGAAGGTATCAACTTCAAAATTGCAGAAAAAACAATAGTTAATCATTTATCAAGGCTCGGTTTTAGAGTCTCAAAAGAAATGAAATATATAGTTATATATAAAGACAATTCACAAATGAAGAGTAAAATCAATTTTCTTGATCCTTAAGAATCTTGCAAAGAAAAAATATTCGAAATAGAAACAAGATATCTTAAAGATGTAAAAGGAAATATTCGAAATAGAAACAAGATATCTTAAAGATGTAAAAGGAAAAAAACGAATTTCATTAATCTATTGTGTTATCCTTAAATTAGGCAACCTTCTATCAGCGTAGTTTGCTTTCCCGTGCCAATCAAGTTATGAAGACAAATGGACAAACACCGGGTGCAAATTGAAACACTAATTAATGAATGGCAACAATTAGAATACCTGTAGACAACCCACCAGTTCTATACTAAATGGTCTGAAAACAAAGTTCGCCACTTCCATGTCTAAATGTTGAATTCTGCTAGAGCAGGTGCTAGGGGTTATGCACGGCAGCTTGTATTTACTGTCAATTAACAGGTTTAATTAAACTGAGGCAGCATATTTTCAATTTTTCATTTTTTGGCGTTCTTAAATGCATGCTTAAAGAGTAGATATATAGATGTAGAATAAATGTTTCTATCAAAAACAGAAAGAAAACAAGGGTTTTCTGTAAATATGAACATAAATACCGATATATACCAATATAACATATCGAACTCTTATATAGATCGTCATTCTTTTCAGAATGGTTTTGCCAGAATCATTCGAGGCTCACTTTGGACAAAATTACTCCAATTTACCTTAGAGTTGCAGAAAATGTTCTGGAATTTTGTCTTTGCAACTATACATCTAAATATATTCCCTTATAATCTTTTTTATTTATTCATTTATTTTATTCCCTTATTTTTTCCACATTGGTCGTTAAACTTGCATTATAACTGAGTTACACAATTTACTTTTCTACTTCAGTTCCATGACTTACTTATTATCTCTTTATAATATATGTAGCAAATATTACATCATAATGTATGAGGACGAATGTAAAAAGAAACAACAATTTATTAAAAGTATAACAGTAAAAAAAGCATTTCTATCTAGCAAACACATCTTTATGTAGGGCATTAATTATATCGCTAAAATTGTTTTTGATGACTGCCAGATTTATTTGCGATTAATCTTATTCTATTTAAACAGTAAAATAATGAACGTTTTTATGTTTTGTAACATTTATCATTGAACAAACATAGCTCGAGGAACTAATTGAAGTAGATTTATGATTCATTATCCAAGTTAGAATCCAAACAGATACTATAGAAATCAAAGTTACCGTATCAGATATTATGACATGATGCAACGATATAATTATAGTGCGATATGACATGATGGAACATATACCTAATGTGATAGAACTATTATCGTGTATTGTATTGTTATATCACATTTAATGTAATGTATGTGGTAAACGGTATATCACAATTTTTAATGATATATTTGTCAAGAGTTTTCTTTCTCATCGTTCAAAATATAAAAAAGCAAAATGTCACTAAATTTTATATATAGGTGGCTTCACATGATTAAATATTGTGATAGGTAAATGACGCCAGTGGTAGGTATATTCCCATCTATACATATGACATTTAATAAGAACTAAATGAAATCAAATTTTTATGAAGCAGTGCTTACTGCATACCATTTTCAAAATTCAAACTATAATAATATTCCATCGGTAAATATCACATCATATTTATTCAATAACTCACTTGTCAATAATTGTATAAATTTACATTAACATTTGTTTTGCATTGAAAAAGACTAGAATTCAAGGAACGCAAATATTTCTGCGTTCATTTTTGCTGGAAAATTTCCCGGCGTGTACAGTATCCCGGGACAACCAATATTCAATCAGTTAAGCTGTTTTTATCCAATAATATATGGAAGGGGAAATTATATTTTAATTTTTTCTTAGCTATGAATGCATCTATTAACACTTATTCATTTTCAGGTTGGTACATTTTCAACAAGTCTTGATCTTTCTTAGAAATTCAATAAAAACAATATGACCCACTCGGGTTACTCCCAGGAATATTTTAACCTAAATTCAAACAGCAGGGTAATCACCATGGAAAATTTGTTATAGATAAGTCAGGGCCACTAAAAATTGTAGAAAACTTCACAATAGTCTATTCAACGATTATCAACATTTTTTTTCAAGATTTTAAAAAACTTACACTAAATGGTATAACATATGTACAGCACCAATGCATTGGGTATGACTACTGTTATGTGTATAAAAAAGCAGTTAAAGGTGTCACTTCTTAGTACGCTATTTTTGGGTGCAAAATGATAAATGCATCCAATCTTTACAAGCCATTTTACCTTCCCCACTTTATAATATTAGCAAATATGGAAACTTGTCTTAGATCTGCCAGCTGGTATCGATTACAAAACAATTATTTTACAATCATCACATGAAAAAATTTGCATAACAATATAAGATTTTATTAATAAGGACCCCTATGTAAAGTCTGAGATGAAACATTTAGTGGTACATCATATAAATAAATGTTTTAAATTACACCTAGGACTGAGGTAAATGGTAAAACTCTTTAGCCAATACTTTATAAAAAAAAATAACTTGCTTAAGAAAATTTTTACCCCTATTTTAAACAAATGACTATTTTGATATAGTGAAAGTTGGACAATTTTATATTGTGTCACTTTAAAACAAAACTGTTTCTTATTGTTTTTCTGAAAACATCTGACAATTAATCAAGTGTGGCATTTCTGCAAGTTTTGAAGTTAATACAACATGTGACTTTATGCAATTTAGTCAGGCATGACATCAGTGCCACAGAATTAAGAATGTGTTTGAATTTAGGTTGTGATTGAAAATTGGTTGTTTCGGGATATAAATCAGTGCCTCCCTTACATGTTATATTGAAGCAATGTCAGACGTTAACATGCGTTTAGTACTCATAACATAATTATGGCACACGTTAATACAAAAAAGCGAAGTCAACTCTAGATTTCTGATGCATAAATTGAAACACTTTTTATAGATATAATACGGCTGGCAAGAGACAAGATGAATGGTCTTGATCACATTTATCAATACAAAAGTATAAATGGTAACTTAACAGTAACTTAACATAGAATCTACTGACATACTCGCATGATTTTGGGCATGTGTTGATTGTATGCATGGTCCTTCCTGTAGAATTCGCGCAAAGATGGAATTAATTCTATATTGTTAGATAATTATAGTTTATTTTACATTTTACTTTACAATACGGGAATATATTTGGACGAGTACACGGCTTGAAAAGTCATATTGGACGAGCTGATAGGCTCGAATATTCGCGTTCATAAGAAATATGAAAAGAAAAAGAGACTGATTACGCGCTTTATAATAAGGTATGTTGCTGTAAAAACTATAAGAATGTTTAAGCAGTAAGACGACAAGGATGAAAACCTAGAAAGAAAATTGATTATATCTACAATCATATAACAACTATATAATAATTTTAAAAAATGTGTTGTTTCCAAAGGATAAATTTTAAAAAGAAAGTATACAATTGAATCAAATGCAAACTTATTTTGTTTGAAAATAAATTGCTTGAACTTCTCATTACAATTTGCCCAATTTATATTCATCTAAGTACTTCATGCAAAGTACCTGATTAAGAACTTAGACGTGATGTAGTCGTGCATATTATATATTACAAAATTCTTTTGTTTACCAAAATATTTGAGTTGATGTAATGAAATTATCCAAAAAGAAAAAAAGATATAACCATTAATACTAGTATCTGCTTTTATTGTTTTATTTTGATTAAAGCCGTAGAATTTTTAAAGTAGGTGCATGGCATTTAACTGCTTTGTTATATTTTAGAACTCTGGGTATCCAAACAAATCTGAAACGAAATTTACAAAAATAAGGAAAATGTATTGCATCAAAAAAAAATTCTAAGCACGATAAACGTAACCAATATACTAAGTAATTGATCAAAGGTAATCACTTGATATGTTCCTGGCGCAAAAATATTGAATGATCAGATTATGCGATAGTGTCCTCTCTACTATATTTCATCTACCACGCAAATGCTACAATGATTATTCAAATTGACTTTTGCATTCAGAAAACATCTGATCTTGATCATTTCAATGAAATATATGACGTACAAAAAGTAGGTAAATCTATTTCATCATTTATCTTCACGTCAATCATGGTCATGATTTGATGCACAGAAAGTAGGTCTATCTGTTATATCATCTAAATAGCTTTCTAAACATGAGTTTGGCATATTCACAAAGTATTACACCCTTTCAAAAGTGCATATTTCAAACAAAATTTTATTTTTACTAAAATGTCGAAATACCCCTATCAATTAGACGTAATTAATTTCTCTTTATAAGTTTGAAAGCAAAAGAAGGTTATTAAGCAATTTAACAGCTGCCTATGTGGGCTATGGTTGCAAATTGTACATATTTCAACTTCCAGTATAAATGAGTATCTAGAGCAAGTTCATCCAGATTTATTTATCACGCATATTCAATTTTGTTTAACTATTTTATAATAAACACACTGCAAAGCCAGATTTACCTACAATTAATTGTTATATTTATCCGTGCTCATCTCCGCCAGACCAAATCCTTGGAGGAAGAGTAACGTTTGCTTATAAACAGTTGATATGTGTACAGCTTCACTACAATCTCTTTCATATGTGGCATGTATTTTGTACAAATATGTGAATATGAACGTATTCTAGACACTTGTCTTTGCTTGTGTTTTCATGAACTACCATATAGAGCGTAATTTTCTTGTGCGTTTACATATTTCTGAAAGAAACTATTATGTTTGTAAGAACATGACATAGGAAACGCATTCTAAAAAGAATTTCTGATGTAAGGTACATGTGCTTGATAAATGACATTTGTATTGTTATGTAATACTTCTGTATCAAATGGTTTACAACACAGTTATTAAAAAAATGAATAAATCTATGATCTTTGGAAAATGCACATTTGTTAAGCATTTTATTTATCAATTTCTTACAGTAAACTGAGAACGAAAAAATCACATTGTTAATACAACACAGATATCTTACTAACTAATCACTCAGATATCTCTTTGCACTTCCAGTTACGACAAACATTTGTAAATATACTTATGTTCATGAGGTTTATCAAAGTTAGTGATAAATGAATACCATTAACTAAATGTGAAATGCATATATAATTTCATCTTTCCATAGTAAGATCTCTCGTACATTCCAATAAACTATGCCACCAAGTTCAAACGCATTTCTCATTATATAAGATAACTGAATATTCTTACATTACAAATGCATTTTGGCATCAGAAAGAAACAGAAAGATAGGTTTCTACGGGGTTCATGAGTTCATGTAATCAACTTAATACTGAAGACAAAACAAAAACAGGAGGTTAACAGTAGCATATCCTTTTCACATACTAAATACAACTTTAGAAAACAGGTTGCAGGTTACCACAAATTATTGCTTTTTTATTCATAAACTGTCTGATTTAAAATCAGTTAACCCGATTTTCTGGAAACATTATTAACAAAATTAATACTTTCTATTTTTTGTAATAGCATGAATTTCGGAATGAGCACAATCCAAAAAACCGAAAACTTCCGAGCTCGCTACCATTAATTCTTTATGTCAGGTATAGAATGTCAGTTAATTAAATATAGATATAAGTAAAATAAATATGATACAATAATTAAACATGCATCCGATGTAGTTTGATATTATTATTTTCTGCATTAATTTTCTTTAAAGTATTTTGTATTCTGTTATTATCATCAACAGAAACATGCAACAAAACATAGGTTTATCAGGTACGACTTATAGAACATGCTTGGAACTAATGTGATAGTAACAAAGGGAAAATAAATAATGGTTATTTAAGTATTTTGTATTCTGTTATTATCATCAACAGAAACATGCAACAAAACATAGGCTTATCAGGTACGACTTAAAGAACATGCTTGGAACTAATGTGATAGTAACAAAGGGAAAATAAATAATGGTTCTTTTTTTAACATAGCTTGATTTAAGGATTGCGTTTAATGAACATGCTTTAATTGTGACTCTAACAATATTCACACAAAGAACATGTATGTATATGGTTAAAAAAGAAAAGAAATCGTTTCAAAACTAACAGTTGCTATTCGTGATATTGTTGACAGCTGTTTTCCATTTTACCAAACCGCATTTATCGCTTCTTTTATAACTTCAGCATAATATTGTAAGAGATAACCTTATATACACAATTTCTATAAGAAAGATAAAACAACTATATCTATTTCAGCATTAAGCAATATTTAACACCAAATATATATTGCATGAAATGCAAACAATACGAACTGTACAAGGAAAAACAATATAAAAACACAAACAAGTGAGTATAGTAAGAGTGACACTAATGTGTGTAATTCAATAACATTTTTATCTTAGAAATAAAGAATAGCTTAAATCATAACTTTTATTCAGAGTTTATTTGCAAAGTATACGCATTTCGAGAGATTTAAAAAAAAATTAATTTTACATCATTTTGTCTATCGTATTTTAATCAATGGATGGTTCAAGTTAAAATAAATGTTTAAATCTAAAATATCTTAAGTGGTCTTTGCGAGTTATTCCTGTCCCAAAATTGTTTGTTTTAAATGATATTATAATAATTTTTTCTTGAATAAGTAATATAATGCAAACGTTTGACAATTATAATAATAAATTACCAATAGTTGATTGTGAAAATGTTTATGATACAATATAAAAACAACCTTATTTTAAAAAGACTGTCCCACTCTTTTTACGGATTGAACATAACCGATACATTCAGAACGATATTTATAGAAATTTTCGTTGGTCATGTGGATTGTTGAATATTTTTCATAGTTAAATACAAATTTGGACACAATTCTTCATAAATGTTTAGTTCTTTTGATTTTACTTGTTCACTGACCATTAACACGGCGTAATGTCACTTGAATGGCATGAAAAAAGTCAAGATTTCTTCGATTACACTAAAGAGGATGAACTGTTCGATACACAATGCGAAAACAGTAAACCTTTTGGTAATTTTCAAAATCTGTTCACAAATAATGTCTTACGAAAAAATGAATGAATGCTCAATTATGCCATCATTTACATTTATTCACATATTTCTATTTTCGTTACTACTTATAAAATACGGAATCCAGATGGTTGTATAATCGATTTATTTTTATAAAGAATATCAGAAAAGAGTAAAAGTTTCATGAATATTTGTATTTAAACATATCATATAAGCATTCTTTTGCTACAAAAATATTAACGTTATGAATTGATTGTATTGTACTTAAAGATTTTTTTTATGTTACAAAAAATAATGTAAGCATAAAAATAATAATTTTGTGGGGAATTAGAAGTAAACATGCAATATAAGTAGTTTTAAGGAATAGAAGTCACATTGAATAAGTCAGTAGTCTTAGTTGTCTAATATGGAATTCGTTTGACAAAATAAATCTTTTGGGACTTTTGTCATATAATTCTAGTATAATCACAGCTAGATGATGTCAAGATCAGTTATTATTTATAGTGTTTATCTCAGCCAGACAAATACCACTGGGGATAGTTGTGATGTATACAGTTTCATTGTTATATCTTGTATAAGTGATATGTAATCCAGGAATTTAAATCTACGACATTTGCCTGCCTTTATTGTATTCTATATAACATAGAACAATCTCAAAGTTGTGCGCATATTTTTCACATAGTCATATTATTGTCATATCAACATCATGTGTCGCGTAATATATTTACACTAATAGGTTCAAATCAATTATTGTTGCCCTTATGTTTATGTGTCCCATCGTACATTTAAAATGAGTCCACAATTGAAGTAAAAGCGTGAAATAGAAATATACAAAGCACATAGAATAATAATACAAACAATGCAGTCCGAAAGGAATAAATAGCATTAAATTAGAGATATATCAAATCACTTTAGTCAGGATCCTTAAAAACACTTAAAACAACAAAAGTACACCTTAATCAAATTTGGGTCAGTTTCGTCATAACCAGATAAATAGTACGTCTTGACATATATTTTAGCAACATAAACTTCAAGAAGATCTATCATAAAGCTACATCAGGTCTATATTTATGTTATCATGAATGTTCCTGCAATCTGCTAATACCGTTCTATTCGCTTTTCTTCCTAGCGTTTTAATGGCTGTCTAATGTTAAATGTACTCATTAATAATAAATATTGGACGCTGGGATTATAATCTTATATTACACTCTACAAGAAACTAGAAAATACGAATATTTTACTCAAAAAATCATTTTCTGATAATAGATATTACCAAGAAACTCAATTATAAAATGATGTTCTATGAAAGACATATGTTAAGCTATAATATACGTAATATAGAATTGTTATATTGATGTCATCGTTTATTTTACTTATCCAAAGGCAACATAAAAGCCATTAACAAAAATGATATTGCAACCTTCTATCAGCGTAGTTATCTTTCCCGTGCCAATCAAGTTATGAAGACAAATGGACAAACACCGGGTACAAATTGAAACACTAATTAATGAATGGCAACAATTAGAATACCTGTAGACAACCCACCAGTTCTATACTAAATGTTCTGAAAACAAAATTCGCCACTTCCATGTCTAAATGTTGAATTCTGCTAGAGCAGGTGCTAGGGGTTATGCACGGCAGCTTGTATTTACTGTCAATTAACAGGTTTAATTAAACTGAGGCAGCATATTTTCAATTTTTCATTTTTTGGCGTTCTTAAATGCATGCTTAAAGAGTAGATATATAGATGTAGAATAAAAACAGAAAGAAAACAAGGGTTTTCTGTAAATATGAACATAAATACCGATATATACCAATATAACATATCAAACGTTTATATAGATCGTCATTCTTTTCAGAATGATTTTGCAAGAATCATTCGAAGCTCACTTTGGACAAATTACTCCAATTTACCTTAGAGTTGCAGAAAATGTTCTGGAATTTTGTTTTTTGCAACTATACATCTAAATATATTCCCTTATTATCTTTTTTATTTATTCATTCAGACGTAAACATGCGTTTAGTATTCATTATTATGGCACACGTTAATACAAAAAAGCGAAGTCAAATCTAACTTTCTGATGCATAAATGGAAACACTTTTTATAGATATAATACGGCTGGAAAGAGACAAGATGAATGGTCTTGATCACATTTATCAATACAAAAGTATAAATGGTAACTTAACAGTAACTTAACAAGCAATCTACTGACATACTCGCATGATTTCGGGCATGTGTTGATTGTATGCATGCTCCTTCTTGTAGAATTCGCACAAAGGTAGAAATAATTCTATATTGTGTTAGATAAAAGGTAATATAAGGGCGAGCTACTCGCTTATCAACAAAACATTACAGATGCTGATTATTAAAGATCCCCCACTTATATGTGTTGCTGTATTGATTTGGCTCCTGCTTTCAATACAACTGTTTTTTATTTGTGGAGCTACAACGACAAGCAAATTTTGGGACAAACTAAATGCTAAGAGATAAATGTGCTTAATCAAAAATTTATTCCTTCAAAAGTTAGTAAATCTGACCAAAATTATTGAAAGTTAAATTTTTTTAATGGGTAACAAATACTTCTTTTATTTTCCTGTTAAGCATGGCATTGATTATCGTTAAATATAATACAATATACTTTGAACAAATATGTATGTATAGATATGCATTTGCCAAATGATAGAAACTTTATACCAAAAACTAAACAAATATTGTACTTTTTTCTTAAATTAACTTAAATCTGTAATTTACTCCAGTGAAGAATAGAAATAGTCTTTCGAGCAGTGACTATGACATAACGTGAACGCTGAAGACAGACCCGTAGGGAAAATCCACCAATAATGGTGCCAGGAATCTGACACGCTCGTATTCATTAATCGAACATGCCATGAAGTAAAGTGAAGCATACCTTGATAAAACTATATATAATCTGTTGATAAGCCAAGGATGGACAAATAAAAATCTTATTACGAACATAAACTACCTTATAGATTCCGACAGGTAAAAAAATCAGCACTTGGCCGCCATATTGCCAAAATGTTTGACCATGTGATTACGAGATTGACCTTTACGAGCCAATGTGCTTCCAACTTTTTATAAATTACCTTTTTAAAGATATTGAAAAAAGGTGATTTACTGACTTGTATTTAAATATGATCATATTTAAGTACTAAAAAAATAAAGAAAATAAATTAAAACATTATCTTGAATTATAAATATTGAAATCATGTCAACAAAGATGTTCTAAATATAGTACACGACTCTACCATGAATGACATCATACGTGGTCTCGCGTAGCGCCTAATTGTCATGGCCGATTAAATTCGGCGTAATTGATGTTTTACAGTTAAATAGGCAATTTTAATGACGGTATTAATATTTTGATACTTTAAATGGTAGAGATTTGTTTCATCGCAAAATGCACAATAATAGATTGGGACAAGGGTATTTGCAAGTGAAAAATAAGGTTAAATCAACTTATGTTATTCTGGTTAGGTTTCGTAACGGGATTAATCCAAAACTTTAATGCCGTAGCAGATAATAAACAAAAATATTAAAAAGCGGCTGCCAGAACTACATGCAAACTAACTAATTAAGAATTTAGACGTCATGTACTCGTACATAAATATATAACTGACAATTTTTGCTTACTAAAATATTTGATTTGATATAAAAAAAATAAATTAAAAACTACTTTGATTTTTTCTAATCATATCTTGATTAAAGAAGACTTACAAATTTAAAAGTGTGTGTGTTGCATCTAACTACTCTGTTAGATTTTAAGAACTCTTGGGTATTCAAAAAATCTGAAATAAAATCAACAAAAGTAAGAAAAATGTATTGAATCAAAGTAAATTCGTCTAAGCACGATAACCGGAACCAATATATTGAGTAACTGAGCAAAGGTTATCACTTGATATGCTCCTGACGCAAAAATATTGAATGATCAGATTATGCGATAGTGTCCTCTCTACCATATTTCATCTACCACGCAAATGCTACAGTGATTATTCAAATTGACTTTTGCATTCAGCAAACATCTCACTTTGATCATTTCAAAAAAATATATGACGTACAAAAAGTAGGTAAATCTATTTCATCATGTAACTTTCACGTTTATCATGGCCATGATTTGACGTACAGAAAGTAGGCCAATCTGTAATATCATCTTTATAGCATTCTTAACTTAAGCATGGCGTGTTCCAAAAGTAATACACCCTTTCAACAGTGCATATTTGAAAATATTCTATTTTACTAAAATGTCGAAGTACTCCTATCAATTAGATGTTGCAAGTTTGAAAGCAAAAGAAAGTAATTAAGCAATATAACACGCTGACTATAAGGGCAATGATTGCAAATTCTACATATCTCCTCTTCCAGTATAAAGGAGTACTAGTGCAAATTCATCCAGATGTATTTATTGGGCAGATTCAATTTTGAAAAAAATATTTTACAATAAACACACTGCAAAACCAGATTTACTTACAATTAATTGTTATCTTTATTCGTGCTCATCTCCGCCAGACAAAATCCGTGCAGGAGGAGTAACGTTTCCTTATAAACATTTGTGAACAGCTTCACTACAATCTATTTCATAGGTGGCATATATTTTGTACAAACAGTTAATATGAACATATTATAGAAAATTGTCTTTGCTTATGTTTATAGGAGATATTTCATGAACTCGAGTTCCACAAAGAGCGGGATTTTCTTGTGCGTTTACATATTTCTGAAACAAACTCTTATGTTTGTAAGCTTTTGACGTATGAAACGAATTCTCAAAAGGTTGTTGATGTAAGTTAAATGCGTTTGATAAATGACATCTGTTGTTTTGTAATACTTCTGTGTCAATTGGTTTACAACACAATTGTCTAAAATAGCAGATGAACAAATCTTTGGAAAGGCTCATCTATTCATCGAAAGTATCCTGTGAAAATATCACATTATTCATACAACATAGATATCTTAGGAACCAATCCCTCCAATATCTCTTTGCACTTACAGTTATGACAAACATTTGTAAATATACTTATGTTCATGATGTTTATCAAAGAAAATGATAAATGAATAACATTAACTAAATGTGCAAATACAGATAATTTCATCTTTCCATAGTAAGATCTCTTGTACATTCCGATAAACTATGCCACCAAGTTCAATCGCATTTCTCATTATTTAATTTTGTTATATAAGATAACCGAATATTTTTACATTACAAATGCATTTTGGCATCATATTTGTGCCAAACAGAAAGATAGTTTTCTACGGGGTTTATGAGTTCATGTAATCAACTTAATACTGAAGACATAAACAGGAGGTTAACAGTAGCATATCCTTTCCACATACTAAATACAACCATAGGAAACAGGGTTGTACTTTCATACCTTTTTATACCACAAATTGTTTTTTGATGAACTGTCTGATTTAAAACCTGTTAACCTGATTTTCTGGAAACATTTTTATAATAAATACCTTCTATTTTTGTAATAGTATGAATTTCTAAATGAGCACAATCCAAAAAACCGAAAACTTCCGAGCTAGCTAACATTTATTGTTTATGTCAGGTATAAAAGTCAGTTAATAAGTAAAATAAGTATGGTACAATAATTAAACAAGCATCCAATGTCGTTTGATATAATTATTTTGTGCAATATATTTCTTTAAAAGTATTTTGTTTGTTTAATGTGACATCATGCTCATGTACTCACAGTTAAGTTAAATTGAATTAATAATATATTGCAAAGTATTGACTATTATAATGGTAATTGACTAATAATTGATAATAAAAAACGTTTATGATACAATATAAAAAACACATTTTAAAAAGACCCCCACTGGAAATAAGAATTGAACGTCATCAATACATTCATAACGATATTTATAAAAAAATTCCGTTGTTCATGCTGATTATTATTTTTCATAGTTAAATATAAAACTGAACACAATTCTCCCTAAATGATAAGGTCTTTTGATTGTACCTGTTTACAGACCAGTAACACCCGGATGTGCATAGCGTCACTTTAGTGGCATGAAAAAGTCAAGATATCTCCGATAACAGTAAAGAGGATGAACTGTTTGATTAAGAGGGCAGGGTACTTAATGCGATTAGTAGACATTCTCGTAATTTTCAAAATCTGTTGTGAAATACTGTCTTACGAATAAATGAATAAAACCTCAAGTGTACCATTTTTTTTGTTCATGTATTTTTATATTTGTTACTATTGATAAAATGCTATTCGTC
Source organism: Ruditapes philippinarum (assembly GCF_026571515.1). Classification (NCBI taxonomy): domain Eukaryota; kingdom Metazoa; phylum Mollusca; class Bivalvia; order Venerida; family Veneridae; genus Ruditapes; species Ruditapes philippinarum. Next base: position 83,242 of record NW_026862688.1, on the reverse strand, counting down.
AAGGATATTATATTTTAACTGATAGACCTTAATTAAAAATGACAATGAAATATTTGTAACATCGAAGTTTGCCAAGATGGTTAGGTAATCGGTTTATTTATTTTATAAAAGATATCAGAAAAGAATAGAAGTGTCATGAATATTTGTATTGAAACATAAATATAAGCATCGTTTGCAACAAAAATATAAACGTTATGGAATGATTATGTTTTTTACTTAAAGCTTTGTTTATGTTATTAAATAAATTGTTATTAATAATGTAGGCATGAAAATAAAAGTATTTGGTGGGATAAGCAGGAAACGTGCAATGTAAGTACAATGCAGTTGTAAAGAATAGAAGTCACATTGAATGAGTTAGAAGACAAAGTTGTGTAAAGCGGAATTCGTTTGAAAAAGCACATCTTTTGAGACATTTGTCATATAATTCAAGTATAATCACAGCCAGACTATGTCAAGACAAATACCATTGGGGACAGTTGTGATTTATACAGTTTCATTGTTACATCTTGTGCAAGTGATATGTATTTTTTCTGTGTGAATCCAGTAATTTAAATCTACGACCTTTACCTGCCTTTATTGTATTTTATAAAACATAGAACACGCATATTTCACATAGTCATATTATTGTCATATCAACATCATGTATTGTGTTATATACTTACACTAATAGGTTCAAATGAACTATTGTTGCCCTTATGTTCATGTCCCATCGTACATTTAAAATGAGTTCACTATTGAAGTTAAAGCGTGAAATAAGATGTCAATTCATATACGTAGAACTATAATGCCAATAATGCAGTTTGAATGAAAAAAGAGATATATCAAATCACTTCAGGACCCTAAGAAAACACTTAAAACAACAAAAGAACACCCTAATCAAATCTGGGTCAGTTTCACTATAACCAGATAAATAGTTCGTCTTGACATATATTTTAGCAACATAAACTTCAAGAAGATCTATCATAAAGCTACATCAGATCTATATTTATGTTATCATGAATGAATGTTCCTGCGATCAGGTAATACTTATAATTCGCTTTTCTTCCTAGCGTTTTAATGGCTGTCTAATGTTATATGTACTCATTAATCATAACTATTGGACGCTGGGTTTATAATCTTATATTACACTCTACAAGAAACAAGATAAATGTAAAATCTCCAAATAAAACAAGCATCCAATGTCGTTTGATATAATTATTCTCTGCAATATATTTCTTTAAAATATTTTGTTTGTTTAATGTGACATCATGCTCATGGACTCGCTGTTAAGTTAAATTGAATTAATAATATATTGCAAAGTATTGACTATTATAATGGTAATTGACTAATAATTAATAATAAAAAACGTTTATGATACAATATAAAAAACACATGTTAAAAAGTCCCCCACTGGAAATTGAACGTTATCAATACATTTATAACGATATTTATAGACATTTCCGTTGGCCATGCTGTTTATTATTTTTCATAGTTAAATATAAAACTGAACACAATTCTCCCTAAATGATAAGGTCTTTTGATTGTACCTGTTTACAGACCAGTAACACCCGGATGTGCATAGCGTCACTTTAGTGGCATGAAAATGTCAAGATATCTCCGATAACAGTAAAGAGGATGAACTGTTTGATTAAGAGGGCAGGATACTTAATGCGTTAAGTAGACATTCTCGTAATTTTCAAAATCTGTTGTCAAATATTGTCTTACGAATAAATGAATAAAACCTCAATTGTACCATTTTTTGTTCATGTATTTCTATATTTGTTACTATTGATAAAATGCTATTCGTCAAGGATATTATAATTTAACTGATAGACCTTAATTAAAAAGGACAATGAAATATTTGTAACATCGAAGTTAACCAAGATGGTTAGGTAATCGGTTTATTTATTTTATAAAAGATATCAGAAAATAATAGAAGTGTCATGAATATTTGTATTGAAACATAAATATAAGCATCGTTTGCAACAAAAATATAAACGTTATGGAATGATTATGTTTTTTACTTAAAGCTTTGTTTATGTTATTAAATAAATTGTTATTAATAATGTAGGCATGAAAATAAAAGTATTTGGTGGGATAAGCAGGAAACGTGCAATGTAAGTACAATGTAGTTGTAAAGAATAGAAGTCACATTGAATGAGTTAGAAGACAAAGTTGTGTAAAGCGGAATTCGTTTGAAAAAGCACATCTTTTGAGACATTTGTCATATAATTCAAGTATAATCACAGCCAGACTATGTCAAGACAAATACCATTGGGGACAGTTGTGATTTATACAGTTTCATTGTTACATCTTGTGCAAGTGATATGTATTTTTTCTGTGTGAATCCAGTAATTTAAATCTACGACCTTTACCTGCCTTTATTGTATTCTATAAAACATAGAACAAGCATATTTCACATAGTCATATTATTGTCATATCAACATCATGTATTGTGTTATATACTTACACTAATAGGTTCAAATGAACTATTGTTGCCCTTATGTTCATGTCCCATCGTACATTTAAAATGAGTTCACTATTGAAGTTAAAGCGTGAAATAAGATGTCAATTCATATACGTAGAACTATAATGCCAATAATGCAGTTTGAATGAAAAAAGAGATATATCAAATCACTTCAGGACCCTAAGAAAACACTTAAAAACAACAAAAGAACACCCTAATCAAATCTGGGTCAGTTTCACCATAACCAGATAAATAGTTCGTCTTGACATATATTTTAGCAACATAAACTTCAAGAAGATCTATCATAAAGCTACATCAGGTCTATATTTATGTTATCATGAATGAATGTTCCTGCGATCAGGTAATACTTATAATTCGCTTTTCTTCCTAGCGTTTTAATGGCTGTCTAATGTTATATGTACTCATTAATCATAACTATTGGACGCTGGGTTTATAATCTTATATTACACTCTACAAGAAACAAGATAAATGTAAAATCTCCAAATAAAACAAGCATCCAATGTCGTTTGATATAATTATTCTCTGCAATATATTTCTTTAAAATATTTTGTTTATTTAATGTGACATCATGCTCATGGACTCGCTGTTAAGTTAAATTGAATTAATAATATATTGCAAAGTATTGACTATTATAATGGTAATTGACTAATAATTAATAATAAAAACGTTTATGATACAATATAAAAACACATGTTAAAAAGTCCCCCACTGGAAATTGAACGTTATCAATACATTTATAACGATATTTATAGAAATTTCCGTTGGCCATGCTGTTTATTATTTTTCATAGTTAAATATAAAACTGAACACAATTCTCCCTAAATGATAAGGTCTTTTGATTGTACCTGTTTACAGACCAGTAACACCCGGATGTGCATAGCGTCACTTTAGTGGCATGAAAATGTCAAGATATCTCCGATAACAGTAAAGAGGATGAACTGTTTGATTAAGAGGGCAGGATACTTAATGCGATTAGTAGACATTCTCGTAATTTTCAAAATCTGTTGTCAAATATTGTCTTACGAATAAATGAATAAAACCTCAATTGTACCATTTTTGTTCATGTATTTCTATATTTGTTACTATTGATAAAATGCTATGTGTCAAGGATATTATAATTTAACTGATAGACCTTAATTAAAAATGACAATGAAATATTTGTAACATCGAAGTTAACCAAGATGGTTAGGTAATCGGTTTATTTATTTTATAAAAGATATCAGAAAATAATAGAAGTGTCATGAATATTTGTATTGAAACATAAATATAAGCATCGTTTGCAACAAAAATATAAACGTTATGGAATGATTATGTTTTTACTTAAAGCTTTGTTTATGTTATTAAATAAATTGTTATTAATAATGTAGGCATGAAAATAAAAGTATTTGGTGGGGATAAGCAGGAAACGTGCAATGTAAGTACAATGTAGTTGTAAAGAATAGAAGTCACATTGAATGAGTTAGAAGACAAAGTTGTGTAAAGCGGAATTCGTTTGAAAAAGCACATCTTTTGAGACATTTGTCATATAATTCAAGTATAATCACAGCCAGACTATGTCAAGACAAATACCATTGGGGACAGTTGTGATTTATACAGTTTCATTGTTACATCTTGTGCAAGTGATATGTATTTTTTCTGTGTGAATCCAGTAATTTAAATCTACGACCTTTACCTGCCTTTATTGTATTTTATAAAACATAGAACACGCATATTTCACATAGTCATATTATTGTCATATCAACATCATGTATTGTGTTATATACTTACACTAATAGGTTCAAATGAACTATTGTTGCCCTTATGTTCATGTCCCATCGTACATTTAAAATGAGTTCACTATTGAAGTTAAAGCGTGAAATAAGATGTCAATTCATATACGTAGAACTATAATGCCAATAATGCAGTTTGAATGAAAAAAGAGATATATCAAATCACTTCAGGACCCTAAGAAAACACTTAAAACAACAAAAGAACGCCCTAATCAAATCTGGGTCAGTTTCACCATAACCAGATAAATAGTTCGTCTTGACATATATTTTAGCAACATAAACTTCAAGAAGATCTATCATAAAGCTACATCAGGTCTATATTTATGTTATCATGAATGAATGTTCCTGCGATCAGGTAATACTTATAATTCGCTTTTCTTCCTAGCGTTTTAATGGCTGTCTAATGTTATATGTACTCATTAATCATAACTATTGGACGCTGGGTTTATAATCTTATATTACACTCTACAAGAAACAAGATAAATGTAAAATCTCCAAATAAAACAAGCATCCAATGTCGTTTGATATAATTATTCTCTGCAATATATTTCTTTAAAATATTTTGTTTGTTTAATGTGACATCATGCTCATGGACTCGCTGTTAAGTTAAATTGAATTAATAATATATTGCAAAGTATTGACTATTATAATGGTAATTGACTAATAATTAATAATAAAAACGTTTATGATACAATATAAAAAACACATGTTAAAAAGTCCCCCACTGGAAATTGAACGTTATCAATACATTTATAACGATATTTATAGACATTTCCGTTGGCCATGCTGTTTATTATTTTTCATAGTTAAATATAAAACTGAACACAATTCTCCCTAAATGATAAGGTCTTTTGATTGTACCTGTTTACAGACCAGTAACACCCGGATGTGCATAGCGTCACTTTAGTGGCATGAAAATGTCAAGATATCTCCGATAACAGTAAAGAGGATGAACTGTTTGATTAAGAGGGCAGGATACTTAATGCGATTAGTAGACATTCTCGTAATTTTCAAAATCTGTTGTCAAATATTGTCTTACGAATAAATGAATAAAACCTCAATTGTACCATTTTTTGTTCATGTATTTCTATATTTGTTACTATTGATAAAATGCTATTCGTCAAGGATATTATAATTTAACTGATAGACCTTAATTAAAAAGGACAATGAAATATTTGTAACATCGAAGTTAACCAAGATGGTTAGGTAATCGGTTTATTTATTTTATAAAAGATACCAGAAAATAATAGAAGTGTCATGAATATTTGTATTGAAACATAAATATAAGCATCGTTTGCAACAAAAATATAAACGTTATGGAATGATTATGTTTTTTACTTAAAGCTTTGTTTATGTTGTTAAATAAATTGTTATTAATAATGTAGGCATGAAAATAAAAGTATTTGGTGGGATAAGCAGGAAACGTGCAATGTAAGTACAATGTAGTTGTAAAGAATAGAAGTCACATTGAATGAGTTAGAAGACAAAGTTGTGTAAAGCGGAATTCGTTTGAAAAAGCACATCTTTTGAGACATTTGTCATATAATTCAAGTATAATCACAGCCAGACTATGTCAAGACAAATACCATTGGGGACAGTTGTGATTTATACAGTTTCATTGTTACATCTTGTGCAAGTGATATGTATTTTTTCTGTGTGAATCCAGTAATTTAAATCTACGACCTTTACCTGCCTTTATTGTATTTTATAAAACATAGAACAAGCATATTTCACATAGTCATATTATTGTCATATCAACATCATGTATTGTGTTATATACTTACACTAATAGGTTCAAATGAACTATTGTTGCCCTTATGTTCATGTCCCATCGTACATTTAAAATGAGTTCACTATTGAAGTTAAAGCGTGAAATAAGATGTCAATTCATATACGTAGAACTATAATGCCAATAATGCAGTTTGAATGAAAAAAGAGATATATCAAATCACTTCAGGACCCTAAGAAAACACTTAAAACAACAAAAGAACACCCTAATCAAATCTGGGTCAGTTTCACCATAACCAGATAAATAGTTCGTCTTGACATATATTTTAGCAACATAAACTTCAAGAAGATCTATCATAAAGCTACATCAGGTCTATATTTATGTTATCATGAATGAATGTTCCTGCGATCAGGTAATACTTATAATTCGCTTTTCTTCCTAGCGTTTTAATGGCTGTCTAATGTTATATGTACTCATTAATCATAACTATTGGACGCTGGGTTTATAATCTTATATTACACTCTACAAGAAACAAGATAAATGTAAAATCTCCAAATAAAACAAGCATCCAATGTCGTTTGATATAATTATTCTCTGCAATATATTTCTTTAAAATATTTTGTTTGTTTAATGTGACATCATGCTCATGGACTCGCTGTTAAGTTAAATTGAATTAATAATATATTGCAAAGTATTGACTATTATAATGGTAATTGACTAATAATTAATAATAAAAACGTTTATGATACAATATAAAAAACACATGTTAAAAAGTCCCCCACTGGAAATTGAACGTTATCAATACATTTATAACGATATTTATAGACATTTCCGTTGGCCATGCTGTTTATTATTTTTCATAGTTAAATATAAAAACTGAACACAATTCTCCCTAAATGATAAGGTCTTTTGATTGTACCTGTTTACAGACCAGTAACACCCGGATGTGCATAGCGTCACTTTAGTGGCATGAAAATGTCAAGATATCTCCGATAACAGTAAAGAGGATGAACTGTTTGATTAAGAGGGCAGGATACTTAATGCGATTAGTAGACACTCTCGTAATTTTCAAAATCTGTTGTCAAATATTGTCTTACGAATAAATGAATAAAACCTCAATTGTACCATTTTTTGTTCATGTATTTCTATATTTGTTACTATTGATAAAATGCTATTCGTCAAGGATATTATAATTTAACTGATAGACCTTAATTAAAAAGGACAATGAAATATTTGTAACATCGAAGTTAACCAAGATGGTTAGGTAATCGGTTTATTTATTTTATAAAAGATATCAGAAAATAATAGAAGTGTCATGAATATTTGTATTGAAACATAAATATAAGCATCGTTTGCAACAAAAATATAAACGTTATGGAATGATTATGTTTTTTACTTAAAGCTTTGTTTATGTTATTAAATAAATTGTTATTAATAATGTAGGCATGAAAATAAAAGTATTTGGTGGGATAAGCAGGAAACGTGCAATGTAAGTACAATGTAGTTGTAAAGAATAGAAGTCACATTGAATGAGTTAGAAGACAAAGTTGTGTAAAGCGGAATTCGTTTGAAAAAGCACATCTTTTGAGACATTTGTCATATAATTCAAGTATAATCACAGCCAGACTATGTCAAGACAAATACCATTGGGGACAGTTGTGATTTATACAGTTTCATTGTTACATCTTGTGCAAGTGATATGTATTTTTTCTGTGTGAATCCAGTAATTTAAATCTACGACCTTTACCTGCCTTTATTGTATTTTATAAAACATAGAACACGCATATTTCACATAGTCATATTATTGTCATATCAACATCATGTATTGTGTTATATACTTACACTAATAGGTTCAAATGAACTATTGTTGCCCTTATGTTCATGTCCCATCGTACATTTAAAATGAGTTCACTATTGAAGTTAAAGCGTGAAATAAGATGTCAATTCATATACGTAGAACTATAATGCCAATAATGCAGTTTGAATGAAAAAAGAGATATATCAAATCACTTCAGGACCCTAAGAAAACACTTAAACAACAAAAGAACACCCTAATCAAATCTGGGTCAGTTTCACCATAACCAGATAAATAGTTCGTCTTGACATATATTTTAGCAACATAAACTTCAAGAAGATCTATCATAAAGCTACATCAGGTCTATATTTATGTTATCATGAATGAATGTTCCTGCGATCAGGTAATACTTATAATTCGCTTTTCTTCCTAGCGTTTTAATGGCTGTCTAATGTTATATGTACTCATTAATCATAACTATTGGACGCTGGGTTTATAATCTTATATTACACTCTACAAGAAACAAGATAAATGTAAAATCTCCAAATAAAACAAGCATCCAATGTCGTTTGATATAATTATTCTCTGCAATATATTTCTTTAAAATATTTTGTTTGTTTAATGTGACATCATGCTCATGGACTCGCTGTTAAGTTAAATTGAATTAATAATATATTGCAAAGTATTGACTATTATAATGGTAATTGACTAATAATTAATAATAAAAACGTTTATGATACAATATAAAAAACACATGTTAAAAAGTCCCCCACTGGAAATTGAACGTTATCAATACATTTATAACGATATTTATAGACATTTCCGTTGGCCATGCTGTTTATTATTTTTCATAGTTAAATATAAAACTGAACACAAATTCTCCCTAAATGATAAGGTCTTTTGATTGTACCTGTTTACAGACCAGTAACACCCGGATGTGCATAGCGTCACTTTAGTGGCATGAAAATGTCAAGATATCTCCGATAACAGTAAAGAGGATGAACTGTTTGATTAAGAGGGCAGGATACTTAATGCGATTAGTAGACATTCTCGTAATTTTCAAAATCTGTTGTCAAATATTGTCTTACGAATAAATGAATAAAACCTCAATTGTACCATTTTTTGTTCATGTATTTCTATATTTGTTACTATTGATAAAATGCTATTCGTCAAGGATATTATAATTTAACTGATAGACCTTAATTAAAAAGGACAATGAAATATTTGTAACATCGAAGTTTGCCAAGATGGTTAGGTAATCGGTTTATTTATTTTATAAAAGATATCAGAAAATAATAGAAGTGTCATGAATATTTGTATTGAAACATAAATATAAGCATCGTTTGCAACAAAAATATAAACGTTATGGAATGATTATGTTTTTACTTAAAGCTTTGTTTATGTTATTAAATAAATTGTTATTAATAATGTAGGCATGAAAATAAAAGTATTTGGTGGGATAAGAAGGAAACGTGCAATGTAGTTGTAAAGAATAGAAGTCACATTGAATGAGTTAGAAGACAAAGTTGTTTAATGCGGAATTCGTTTGACAAAGCACATCTTTTGGGACTTTTGTCATATAATTCAAGTATAATCACAGCCAGATGATGTCAAGATCATTTATTGTTGTAGTGTTTACTTCAGCCAGACAAATACCATTGGGGACAGTTGTGATTTATACAGTTTCATTGTTACATCTTGTGCAAGTGATATGTATTTTTTCTGTGTGAATCCAGTAATTTAAATCTACGACCTTTACCTGCCTTTATTGTATTCTATAAAACATAGAACACGCATATTTCACATAGTCATATTATTGTCATATCAACATCATGCATTGCGTTATATATTTACACTAATAGGTTCAAATGAACTATTGTTGCCCTTATGTTCATGTCCCATCGTACATTTAAAATGAGTTCACTATTGAAGTTAAAGCGTGAAATAAGATGTCAATTCATATACATAGAACAATAATGCCAATAATGCAGTTTGAAGGGAATTAATAGCATGAAAATAGAGATATATCAAATCACTTCAGGACCCTAAGAAAACACTTAAAACAACAAAAGTACACCTTAATCAAATTTGGGTCAGTTTCGTCATAACCAGATAAATAGTACGTCTTGACATATATTTTAGCAACATAAACTTCAAGAAGATCTATCATAAAGCTACATCAGGTCTATATTTATGTTATCATGAATGTTCCTGCGATCAGGTAATACTTTTAATTCGCTTTTCTTCCTAGCGTTTTAATGGCTGTCTAATGTTAATTGTACTCATTAATCATAAATATTGGACGCTGGGTTTATAATCTTATATTACACACTACAAGAAACAAGATAAATGTAAAATCTCCGACTTAGCTATTCATTTTGTTGAATTAAGATATCGATCATTTTGGGTGTGGCAATATAAACAACAGTCAGGCGCGTAGCTAGCCTATAAAGAATGTGGATTCAAAATAATCTAGGGGGTCAGGGGGCATGCCCCCCCCCCCCCCCTGAAAATTTTGAAATAAATGGTGCAATTTGGTGCGTTTTGGAGCCTCCGGAGAGCTTTCTTGACCAACGCAAATCCATTTATTTTAGCATAAAAATGGAGATGAATAGCTTTACTTTCGTTTATTTCAACTAGTCTACATTTCACAGCAAGTCTAACTTGCGGCCTTTGCTGGCCGCAAACTCGTTAATGATAAATTATCAATGTTTTTTTTCATAAAAATTCCATGTATCAATATAACTAATCTACCAAGAAGGAGCTATTTCAAAAATGCAGAGTAATACGACAAATGCACCAGAATTTTTCACATTTGCATCAAGAATTCACTGATTCAGGTTGGTTAGTTCAAAATGTTGTCAGTCTCGCTAGAATCGGTTCACAGACATGGTCAAACATGTCATTACTCAACAAACAGACCGAAACAAATAAACACTAGGCATACATAGTAACATTTTAGTTATAATTACCTCTTTTCTATCGCTGATTCTGCTGATGACTTCTTTAAGAACTCGATGTAAACATTTGTTTACATTTCGAAAATACGGCGCGTGCAAACTTCCGACTTTGAAGAGCTGCAAAGGCCGACAACTTTTCAAAAAAAAAAATACTACGGTATGGTGTACGATTTAGGCTATATGATTTATAAAGTATTCAGTGTGGTAATTATCAGATCTGGCGAACGCGGCTGAATTTCAAACCACATTTTTTTTACTAAAAATTTTTTTTTTGGTCAAAATAATGTGGATTCAGCTGCGTAGTCGCGTATAGGCAGCTACGCGCCTGACAGTATTTGAACGGAGAATAGCAAAAGCATTAAAATACTTATTTCAAGCAAAACCTAATTCGCATAACACCAGTTACGTCGTGACCGTGATACAGACTTTTACCTATCTGGTTATATTTGTGCACATGATACTTGCATACTATTTTTTACTCTTTTTATGAGTTACACAATATTTTGACAACAGTTATGAGAACTATAGGTTTGATGACTTGGATATACCATTAATGAACAGGTACACCTGTGCACTATACTATTATTTAATAAAACCATTAAACTATCTATTCACCACTTATAATGTTACATCAAATTATCCTTGCAGATTATGTTTTGATCAACAATTACTAATATTTTCCTGAAAGAAAGCCTTGAACATCTTTGCTGTATGAACTATGATTTAATCTAAAATACAGTCATAGCGTTACATTCAATGATACATGTATATCCAAATTGTAATTGTAAATTTTATGCATAGGGCGACCCCTTGTAATATTTACCACTATATATACATTGTTATTGCATTTGATATGTGAATTCTAGCCTATCAGTGTTCATTTCATTTTTGCTCCTGGTTTCTTAGTACAATAAGATGGATAAAAAGTATTTATTTAAGTTCTTGCAATTGTCTTACACAGACAAATTTTTGTACAGAATAGTAACACATTTCCTGATAAGAAGCCTGTGGTTTGAAAGTGCAGGTGAGAAACATAAACACTTAATAAAATGTATGTTATATACCATTTATCTATTTCATTGAAGTATTATCACGAAGGATACCATCAATTGGACATGTATATACATCAACACTTTCAAGTTTCAATAAAAATTCTGGCATAATTCACAAATTCAGATTTTACAACATAAATGCATAGTCTTTCAGAGCGTGCAAAATAACGCTATACATTGTACATATCTAACATTTTATATTTAATACAAATCTGCTTTGGTAAAATGTGCTTTTTGTTTGTAGACGTATGTTTTGCAATGCCTACCAATAAAATACAGGTCATTTGTCGAATTTATAAGTTGTGAACAATAACCAATATATGATAAAGGTAAGAGCAAAAACATAACGTTGTTGAAGTTATTGCCTAACACGTACAAGCTTTTTTTCATGAAACACAATTTGTTTAAATCTACGCCATTGGTACAATATCAACGTTTTTAATGTTAAACATTATCTTTTCGTATATAACCATTTCTATCGTATTCTTTTCGACATAGACAAGTGTTATTTGATATAACAAGCATATAAACTGTAACGTATGTATTATATCTGTCATAAAACAAACAAATAAAAAAACGCGTAAAATTCCCTTCTTGTAAACATTTTTAGGACAGGTATGTTGCAACAGTCACGACTCTAAACACGTGTTTTCGATCAGATCAATCAATACTATAGCATTATAAGTAACGTAATAATCTCTTGATTGGCATATTGGCATGATTCTAGCCATGTGGTTGATATAAACATGCTTTCTCTGATAAAATTAATGACAAGTTCCAAAATAATACTACACATTTCGCATTATGAGATAAAATGACATTGAAGCAGATAGAAATGTAGTGTTAAGATGTTTTCTTTTCTCCGCTATATTAATTCATTATAGTAACTGAAAAGTATTTCCTTGTTGCTGCCATGGTATGTTGATGCGTTTCATTAAAAAAAACAATCAGACACATCAATAGTATACGCGGTTTTAGCGACGAAAAATCTAACACATAAAATTTTAAACTGTACCAGATTGTACAGTCTTGAAATAAAATGCAATGGATAATTTTCTTATCGAATAAAACAAAGAGAATTTGTCGAGTTGATAGCTGTTATATGAAATCTTTTTTTTTTAAACATTTTGCAACACTTTTTGAAGAAACAAATTCTGGCAATGGGTGTGTAGTCAAACGAATTTGAAATTTATAGATTTAAGAGAAATTATCTAGGACAAGGAATTTAGACAAGTAGAAGGAATCAAGAATTAATAATAATGTAGCAGGTTTAACTCTCGGCTATTATTTGATTTTCTGCATTGCAGTGTTACAACACGAATAGTGTAAACTACGATATGTATTAAGTATAACAAACGCCATATTTGTGTGGTATTAATGTATAAAATATTTAGGAGACAAACCACATACTTTAATTAATCAAAGTCCGTGCAAAAACTAAGAATAGTGGCTATTTTTTTGGGCTTACAATTATTTGACACCGATCTAGAAGTGATCAGTTAAACAAATGACATTGTGTTTCAGACTTCCAAAGCGTATCCTTCCCGTGATCAAGTAAATTTCTGGTACGCTTCTTGTCCTAAATGGGCTGTAAATGTTCGGGTTGCCTTTTCTTCGCAATACTTTGGTCGGCATGTACGATGCCCGTTACCTTTTTTGATATGACGAATATTTTGTGTAGGTATTTTTAAAGAAAATAAAAATAATAATAATAACCTTTTTTGCCATTGCCAAACTTTGCACATGTGCAGATGTTTCTAGATTCAAAATTTTACCATTTTATGTTAAATGTTGAATTCTGCTTAAGCTTTCACTTTTCAGTAACGTTCGGTAATTGATCGGAAACACCTTTTTAGACGGATATGATGAAACAATCACGACTCTGAACACGCGTGTTTTCGATCAGATCAATCAATACTATAGCATTATAAGTAACGTAATAAACTCTTGATTAGCATATTGACATGATTTTAGCCATGTGTTTGATATAAAACATGTTGTTTTCTGATTAAATAAATGCAAAGCTGCAGGTTACATTTCACATTGTGTGATATCATAACGTTTTAGCACACATTTTAAAGTATATAGTATAAAAATGTTTTCTATTTCTTTTCTACGTCAATGCATTAAAGATAAATATACAGAACGATGTTTGCTTATTTCTGCCATGATGTGTTTGTATTACAATGTTGAATACTTTGTTTGTATAGTAATTCTCGTATCAATTGTGTACTTTCTTTGTGACAATAAAATATACTTAGAAATTAGCTATTAAACTGTACAAGTTAATATTAAATGTATTGGGGAATTTATATTGGTAAAATAAACGAAAAAAAACCATAAACGTCCAAATCAGAGCATCTCTTTGATTTAAACATTTATCCTACAATACTAGTTAAAGCATCAAATTTAATTGTATTGCAGATTAAAGACGCATTTATGATATTAACAGATCCAAAGTTATAATTAGGTCGTATACAGTGAATAGATATCTTATTTTCATATTACTAAAATCACTTAAAATTTGAACCATACCTTTGCATAATATGCAATTAAAGAACATGAACAAAACAAAAATAGCTTAGTAAATCTCCATATTTTGCTTTTCTTCATAATTTCATCTCCTGACACACAACAATGGAAATTTTCTGATATTTTGCGATGGCTTTCTATCACATATGATACGGTGATATGCATCAATTAATATCTCGTCATCTAAGGACAGTAACAGGTTAACTTTTAATATATTTTAATAGTAGTGAACAAGTTACTGCATAAATATGATGCTGTCATCCCTGGTAGTTACAATCCTTGTCATTAGCTATCACTTCTGATGGTACATTATATGCAAGATATTATTTAGTTATGCGCGTATTTTCTTTTGAAATGTTCTACGGGCGTATGCGATTGCTTGTAGTTCATTGACATGTTCATTCAAACCGAGCCTGCAACATTTCCAGGTTTGCCGTTTTAAGCGTTCGTTGGATATTACGCGTTATTTCCATTTTGGTGAAGTATTAGATCTGGGTATAACGTAAAAGAAAAGTAATATAGCATTACACTCTGCGGATAATTAGAGTAAAACACATACTTCCTCGGACATATTTGTAACATAAACTTCGAATTGTATTTTTGATACAACATGAAGTCATGCTTACCTTAGTAAACTAAGCTGATTCTTTTGGGCGTCTTCTAAGTATGTCAAACATAAAAAACCCAAATCAACAAGGAAGGGCGGTTTTCAATGAAAGCATCCCACAAGTCCTACTACTCGTAGTTTACGACAGATGTTCTGTATGGTGTATTTCAAATGCACGTAGGTAGTATGTGTCAAGATAAGTCGAGGTTTATTGGTATTTATCTCAGCCAGACAAACACCATTGGGGAACAAAATTCTATTATAAACATGTGAAGTGTGTACATCTTTATTGCACTATCTTTTCTTCGTATTATATTTTCATCTTAAAAAATAATACAATATGTCGATATGTAAGTTTTATCGCATGTAGAACTCTTTATTCTTTTTGTGTTTTATGAGGAATTATTTAGGACATTAATCATTGGTAAATTTACAAAATATACATTATTATTACCATTCATTTTTAGTAACTATAAATTCTCCAAGTTGACCTACTGATAAACTTCCGATATGAACGGTCATCAAACTCTGTCAAAGTTTACGAAAGTAGCCAAATTTCGACTGGAAAAAAATATTATCTATAACTTATCTGCATCAATCAAAACGTCAGACGATTCATGCTCAACAGATTGGAATGTTTGTAACATTTCATAGAAAAGGCAAATCGTCTATCAGACTAAGATGCTTCTGTTTGAAAGATCTCGACATAGACATTACAATTATAACAAATAACAATATTGATAATAACTATGAAACAACTGTTATAATAATATGAATATACCTAAAACAGCCATTTATATGTTATTTCAAACGTCGCGACTATGTGGTCAACAAATACAAATCCAATATTTCTCATAATTATTGGTCGCAGATATTTATTATCATCAGTAGATGTATTTTAATACATGGAAGTGAATTGGCATCTATTTTTACTGATTTTTACTGATTTTCAATCGGTACATCCTCGGCTATTATCTATAATAACCTCGGAAACAATACGGATTGAAAGTAGTTCTACCACGTGGTTTCATATGTAAACAGAAACGGAGATAATATAAAACAAATGTATATATTTTGACATCCAAAAGAAATGTAATGTCTGTTTCTGTAAACTTATGATTGAAATATGTCTGACAACAATTTGTAATTTAAATATACCCACTGATGTACAATTTTAAACAAATCCGACTAAATGTCAACAGGTTTGGTTTTTTTGTACATGCGGTTTCTACAACCAAAATAATTAATATATAAATAATGTATTGTTTGATTTTGTATCTATGAATTCATATATTTAAGGTGGACTTTTACTACATATATTGGAAATTAACTTGTCAACAACTCTCAGCATTAAATTATTATTTGTTTACATGTTTACTTTCTTAGCGTAAGTTAGACCGAAATACCGCATCCGTTCTGTGTATTCATACTATTGTGTTCGGGGTCCTTATCCGAAGACTGACGGAAAGGGTCGAAAAGTTGCGATTGACTGATTTTTACTGATTTTCTTTGGCCTTCGTAATGATTTAATTTAAGATCGTAGTGTATGAATTATTTTATTTTATTATAAAGATCCACGGAACATAAAGTTTACAATTGTTTAGTATAGCACTTTGTAATAATATAGTTTTTATTGCTATCATCAAAAGTTATTAATACAAGTTTTGGGAAAAGTTTATGTGTTAAAAACGCATTAAGCTTTAATATTAATTTCCCAAAAGCTTTTAATTTTGTTCGCCTATTATAGTTTCTAAAAATACAAAATGACCATATACCTGAAACATCTTTGCTTTGATTGCTGTTTGGCAATAAGTACAGTTAAAGTATTATAATACAACCATATATTTCGATGGGACTCAAAAAACCACATTGATTACGGTTTGCTACTTTGAGGAGAACAACTTATTTCAAATTCTGTACTACTTCCTCCAGTAATGAACATGATTGTAACGAAGGAATGACATGTTATAAATCTATTTTCAAGACATTTTAAAACACGTCCTTTCCAAAGACGGAAATGTCTATTTGTTTCTGATGCTTAATGTACAAATTCTAAATACATGTCAAAGGTCTAAAAGCAATCTTTGATCACAGTAAGAACATTATACTTTTCAAACTACACAAAAAGTATATCATCGAAATACCAGAATATCAGTTTGTCATTTCAGATATAATAAATATTTGCCAAAAACTTCTATTCTATGATAGTGAATGCCATTAACTGAATGTGCTGATGTAGACAATAGTAAGATATTTCATGCTCATGTATTCCAATAAACTTTGCCATCATGTTTAACAGCATTTCTCATAATTTGGTTTGGTTTTGTAAAATAACGATTTTGTCCAACATTTGACGCGCAGTCTGATACAGTTGGGTTTCTTATACATGTGATACGAATCAGAACATAAGGATTGACATTAGCTGATCTTTTCACCCTATCAACCACAAATAGTTGCTGCAGGATTGGCGATAACATTATTCGTACACCAAAAATTGTTGTTTATGGATTGTCTGACTTGAACACCGTTAACCAAATTATCTGTTACAATATTATAATAAATACCTCTCATGAATTTCTGATTAAGTATTATCCACAAATAACAAATGAATTAAGTCAATAATTCCGAGCTCGTTACCATTTATAACACATGTCAGGTATATCTAACCACAATGTAAGAAGATATAATGGCATATAGGTAAAAGGAAAGGTATAAGTAATATAAACACGATGTTATAGAACACAAATACAATATTGTATGATATAACTATTATCTGTAATAAAGTTTCTTTTAAATGAGTTTATTCCAAATCAAACACGCCCGTTTAACTCACAACGAGTGTAAAATGTCCATCGGTAAAAATGTTGTGAGCAACTTCCGTTCCTCGTTGTGAGCACCCATCTATGACGTGTGACACGATAAACAAGGTGAGCTTTTCATAATTTTTGAAGATTACATTTATGTAAAAATATCGGAATGCAGTTAGCTAGCGATGTTTTTTCCGAGTATTCACATGTAAAGATATTGCCTGTTGGTGGACAATTTGATGGAAATACCGTGCGACGCAGGCACTCGGGGTAGCTGGAAAACTGGGGAGAACTTCTCTCCGGACCAAAGATAACATTGAAAACGTCGATTCTGGTGAAGTTTTGTGCATTCTAACCTAAAACAGATGCCCACAAGACTTCAGCGTAAATTATTATCTGAAAGTCTTCATAGAAACGAAGATATACCCTTTTTTGCTTTAATCCTCGTTGTGAGCACCATAACCTCGTTGTGAGCAAGACAAGCGCAGTGCGTGTCTGGTTTTAATATGTAATTCAGATGGTGGAAATATAATTTTCAATCTACCAAATGAACAAAAGGCAATAACTCCAAAATTAAGCAAGGCAGAGTTAAGATTCTTCTGCACTGCATATCTATTTAATGAGATCAATTTTCCTACACAGTAGCCTAATTAATTTGGCGTGAACGGTTTGACCCATTTTACAGACTTTTTTTTTCTTACTGTCAAGCCGTTACGCCTAATTTTAACTGTCATTTTTACGCACGGAAAATCTACCGGCAACACTATCGATAGTTTGGACTGATTTTTACTGCTTAAACCTGAAAGTAACTTCAATGTCCTCTAAAAGTCAATAGAATATAAATTCTAGTACTAACTTCTCCTAGAAAAAATATTAGATTGTACCTGTCTTAACGCATACATGCGATTTATTTCAAATTTGTACTGTATACACTATCTCCGGCGGACATGTTATGACGTCATCGTAAAAAATCGATTCCGTGAAAGCTGGTAGTAGCAACCAGAGTGTCTAGCAGGTAAGTGTGGGTTACGCATGAAGATTAAACTTCAAAAAAATATCGGGGAAATAAATCTATTCATTATTTTTAAATAAATTTGTGCATTATTAAATACTATTGAAAAGTATCAATGTGTAATTTAAACCTAAAATACAATGGTAGCAAATAGGCTCCGTACAAGTACTGTTGTTTAATATTTTTTAAATGTTTTAATACATGTACTCAACATTTATCAAAAGATGGTTTGCCTTCTTGTTTACTGCTAATGACTGCCGATAAAATACTGACTTCATTTATACAATGTACATGCATATTTAAATGACAATTAAGAACGTAAAAGAAATAAAGGAATTCTTTTTCACCAATTGCCGATATATAATACCATATTAAACCTACTGATAAAGTTAAATGTCTTCTTGACATACTTTATTAATTTACTAAAAAAGGAACTTTATTGTGATCCAGCCATATGCTGTGTAACTATAAGGGAAGGGTCACATATTTTAATTGAAATAAATTTTAAGTAGAGGATATTAAAAAAAAGTCATTGAGAAGATAAGAATTTTCAAATGAACAGATTAAGAGACTTATACATGTATAAGGTGTATGTCTTGTTGTTTCATACTGTTTTGGTGACACTTTTGTTTGTGTCCCTTGTTGTTTTCTCGTCTATGGTAAGTATCTTTCCTTTGCCCCTAGTTTTATTTCTTTATTCCGCCCCCTCCCCCTTCCCCGAATTTCCTATCCCCTACCACTGTGCCAGTTTACTTAATGGTCCTATTAATCATTCATTTATTTATTTTCTTTGATTTTGATTTCCTTGTATGTTACCATTATTTCTTTATATTTATCATTTTATATCATTTTAGTGATAAGCCAGACCGTGCTCTCTCTTGCGCCGTCCTGTTTTTGTTTAGGATCCTCCTGGGTTCCTTGCAAATGGTTCTTGTTCCTGGGTCGTGCGGGGGTTGCGTTCATTGAACGCGGCCTTTCCTTGTTCATCTTGTTTATCATATTTTATACTTGTATACTGAACCGAACCATAACAAACAGATAATGATTATCAAAACAAGGTTCGACAAGCAAGCAAAGAAATGTAAAGAAAACAGAAAAAACGTATCCACATATCCGCCCTCCAAAAAAAAAAACACCAAAAAAACGCCTGAAACTGCAAAACCGAAACATAAATACACATGGGTGCCAAAGACGGCTCTGGTAGGTACATGTGCTCCCTTGCGCCGGTTTCAACAGAATTCATCACTTAAACATAATAATGTAGAAATTTTAATCAACACCCACAGATGTGTACAAAATACGGCGGTAATCATGGAACTTTCAATGCAACACATTCGAGGTGCCGTTCAATGAAAAGCGGGAACTAGATAACATGGAATTTTAAATGGATATAGGTTTTGGTGTCATTTTGCGACAGTCGTTCTAACAGACGACTACAGTAATCTAATCAGACTATTTCTCCCATCTGTCTTACATTGTTATGCTATTCTACGTCTTAAATAAGGGTCACTAAATTTCCGCTTGCTGCGTTTTTATCATAAACCATATCTGTTCGACAATTGCATTTTACTGAGGACTGTCTGAAATTCCATTTTATAGTTTGAAATTTTAAGATTTTTTTCTCAGAATTTAAAGTTATTTTTGGTTGTTTTGAACTTCTTCCCCTACACAACTGTCCTCAATTTTTTTAAAGATAATAAACTAGAAATTGATAGGGAGTTTAATATAAATTGAAATTCTTCTTTGCTTCATCATGTATAGTTCAAATTCAAGTTATAATTCATTAAGATGTACCTACAATTACATTGTATTTTCATATGTGCGAAATCATGGCAGGGTTATAAAATAAAAAGGCAGTTCAGAAATTTCACGATGTTAAAAAATCCGACATTACAATTTCTAATTTGACAATTTAAATGGACTTTTAAAATGCAGTATGATCTGACGTCGGACATCTAAGTAAGGTTATCAGAATATCGTTATCACATTTTATTTTTAATGCTGAAATATTCTTGTGTGAAAAAAAAGTTATTCCTGCATAATTCATAATAAATAACTTAAACAAATTATATTATAAAGCTTGACAAATACAATCGATTGCCGCCGATACCTGTGTTACACCATGGAAATACAATTTTTACCCTGTTTTACCCTGTCACCGCTTGCGTCATTTTCCAATATGGCCGCTTACAATAATTTTCAACGATTTAAAAAGTTAAAGTGGAATATTTAGACTTGTGTTCGACTTTAAAGTATGATAACTTGGAACTTTGCATAAAAGACGGTTCTCTTTCAGGTAATGTAGACCGTTTCTTTGAAACTTTTTTAGTTTTCGCTCCCAACAACTTCTAATTGGGAAGCGTCCGTGCATAAAAATGCAGTTCGTGGTTGGACTTGGAAAAAGACAGCGCCCGTCCAAAATTATCTCGGTGTCTCTTTGACAAGTCTAATTAGTTGGACTACCTACACAGTTTCTAGTTGATACATCTTATGGTGTCAGAGCTATGTCCTGGACAAAGTTCAAAGTAAAAAAATGAACATAGCGGCAATAACACCAAAATTAGGCAATGCAGAGTTAGGGTTCTTTAGCACTGCACTTCTATTTTACCTACGTACAAAGTTTCATGTTGATATCTCTTATTCTTTTAGAATTATGTCCCGGACAAAGTTCAAAGTATAAAAATAAACAAAGGGCAATAACTCCAAAATAAGGCAAGGCAGAGTTACGGTGCTTGTGCACTGCACATCTACCTAATGAGATCTATCTACCTACAAAGTTTCATGTTGATACCTAATGTTGTTTCAAATTTAAGTCCTGGACAAGAATAACGGACGGACGGACAAAGCGGCGACTATATACTCACCCTTCTAGGAACATAATAACACCACATTTTATGCAAGTGTTCAAAAAAGTATGTACTTACCACATTTGCCTTGCAAGCAAACAATATGACATGTCAAATGATTTAATTAAAAGCTATCCTAATAATGCTGATGATCTCATCTCTGTCATTTCTTTAAATGACGCACATTTAGGTGGTTACAATTATTTTCATTAACTCCATGAAATAATTTAACCCTGCATATCTATATCTTAAAAAGGTACCGATTCGCAATAAAAAGTGATTCTGAAGCAAATCTATAAAATCTAGGAAGAAATTATAGTGTTGTGATGTTTGCTCTCTTTTTTAACCCTTACCCTGCTGCTGGAACCGAAAATAATATGCCTTTGCCACCAGGGTCATGTAGTCTAGCCAGGCTCTTTATTGCTGTTGACCAACTTAACATTTCCGCTTTGACATCGCTAAAATTGAATGCGCAGTTCCAAAAAAGCAAGCTGAACAAGTTTAGCAGGGAAAGGTAAGGAAACTCTTGTCAAAGGATGAAAGTAAAACCATACATATGTACTACCTCGGACATACTAGATTTGTATTCTTGTAACAATTAAAATGATAAAATAAAAACTTGTGAGGGGAGTAACGCACTGTAAATTGCCATGGTAACGATAAATATACTGTAGAATGTATTTTAAATGCACGTTAGTAGCTAATGTCAAGATAAGCCAATATTTATGGGCGTTAATCTCAGCCAGACAGACATCATGGGGGACTACAATTCTCCAATGAACAGCTGGGATATGTATTGCTTCATTATACTATCTTTTCTTGATAACATTTTCAGTTTAAACTTATAAAATCAATAAAATGTGATAATCGTGAAACGTAAAATTAGGTGCGTTTCTTAGCACGTTTAATTCAGTTCAATATGAAATTAAACTTTGGTTGAAGCTGTGTAATACACCTTTTTATCATTATAATTTAACCAAAACAAAAATCTATCAAACACGAAAGTAGGCATATTTCGACTCGTAAATCATCTTCATCAATCAAAATCAGTGAGGCTATTCAAGCTCAACAACATGGAACTTTTGTTATATTTCATAGAAACAGCAAGTCGTATACCAGGATAGGGTTTTCCTTTTTTAAACCAAACAGAATTGTATATTCTAAAAAAAACGCATACTCTTTTCAAATCAGTACAAGTACTCATAATGGTATAATTGACGATAATACATTTGTAACTGCAATTGTTATGACAATCTTACTTTTTAAACAGCAATGAATATATTATTTCAAATAAAAATGATTTCCCTTTTATTCTAAAGTTGAAAGGAAAGTGTCAAAGTATGTTAATGTTCATTTATTAGAATAAAATGATTTGCGTCATTCCCGAGAAAATTCTATCTCGGGTTAAAATATTAAGATACAAAGCTTCACACTATGCCAAAAAGCTACATCAGGTCCATCATATATCATTAGAAATGTTTCTGTAATCAACAAGTTTTCGCTTTTCTTGAAATAATCGTGTTATCAATGGCTGTCTTACGATAATCAAAACTTTTCATCATATATTGGACTATGGGATTATAATCTGGTGCTACAGTCTACGAGAAAAAATATTAACAGGAAACGTACGAGAATTTGGTTTAATACCAAATTTTTTTTTCAGTTCAAATCGCGTTGAAAACTGAACAGTCTCATACATTATTAAAAGACCTAAATATCTAGTCGGTGTATGTTAACATTTCAGAAACACCAAAAGTTATATTTTTTTAAAACTCAATTTGATAAGCTAGCGCTAGGGAAGGTGGTGCAAATGGTAAGCATATTAAACAAGGAGGGTCGCAGGTTTGTACGAGGTTTACATGCAAAACTAAAATACCTTTTCCATTGGGTTTCTTAATTCATGTGATACAAATCAGTGCCTAAGGATTTACATTACCTGATGCTTTCACTCTATCAACCACAAATATTTGCTGCAGAAATGGCGATACCATTATTCGTACACCAAAACTTTGTTTTTATGGATTGTCTAATTTGAACACCATTAACCAAATCATCTGTTACAATATTAGAATTAATGCCGCCTTCGATTGGTAATATCGTGATTTTTTGACTAATTATTATCAACAAATAACAAATGGATTAAGTCAATAATTCCGAGCTCGTGACCATTAATAACACATGTCAGGTATAACAAACTGTGTACAATTTAAGAAAATATAATGACATATAGGTAAAAGGGAAGGTATGAGTAATACAATTTGATGTTATAGAACACAAATACAATTTAGTATGATATAACTATTACTAGTATCTGGTATAAAGTTTCTTTTAAATGTGTTTATTCTGTTGTATCATTTTTACAAACAAAAAAGATAACACACATTTATACCTTTCTATAAAACTGACCGTTACTATTTATGAAAATTCGGACTGTTTCCTCCTTGTCATAAGTTGCGTTCTCTTGTTTTCTTTACACTTTAGTATTAATCTTGATGTGTAGAGTAAGAAATTATAGTAAAAATGACATTAATTCTATTCGAGAGTTTAGAAAAAAATCGGACTGAATTAGAATAACATACTTTTTCCTAAACCACGATTTTTTTTTAAAAAATTGTTCCATCATTTCTTTTGTCTCTTTTCACAAATAAGTCTAAAGCAATAACGTAATATTTCATGTGAAAGCACCCAGTAAATAAATGTATGTTTTTTCTATTTCATTATCGTTTTACATACCGGTATAATAACATACCGTATACAAGCGGGCCTAGAGGGCCCTGGATCGCTCACCTGGGAAATAGGTCAAAAGATCAAAGTGGAGCCCCTTTTCAACACAGAAGAAATAGCGAAAATTCAAACATCGCGAAAAATATCGGATTTACAGTACATATAAGGAAAATCAATGACCCCTGGGACCGGGCCAACTTTTACCCTAGGGCTTTCATATGACCAAACTTGGTGGACATCGACTAGATGTTTCATGCCAAATATCTAAGCTCTAGCTCTTTTGGATTGTCACAAGTAGGTTTTTAAGTTTTTACTATATACATTAACCCTTTACCTCATATATACGCGAAACAACGCACTTTCGACCACCCTCTTTTAGGCCTCAAATAGTGAAAAAATGTCCTATTTGGGCCCAAACACATGTTTTCATTTGAGAAATGTTGCTAAAAAAGTGAGCACTTTTTCGGCGCCGCCCCCATCCAAAAGATACATCAGGGGGTTGCCAGAATGGGGATGTACCCCCTTCTGTTTGGGGGGGGGGGTTTGGAGTGGGGCGACAGTCCCCCTCATCGCCAAGAAAATTTTGGACTTGTGAGAGGCTAAAAATGACCCCAGGTCGATCCTAGGGTAACGTGTAACCAACGCTGAAAAGCCTTTGACTCTATCTCAATCCCTTGAGAAGTTGTAGCACTTTGAAATAAATTTTGATGGAAAAAATCCAGGCAAAATAGTGATTTTTGGCAATTTTGAGATGTCCCCTCGTTGCCATGGTAACAGGAAATTTAAGACTGAGCATGTCGTTACAAAGGCAATGGTCCAGTGAACATTTGTGCCAAGTTTGATTAGTATTGAAGCATTTTTCATAGTTTTATAGCAGTTTGAACTTGTAACAGTAGGCTTTTCAATGAAAACGGTCATTTTTCACAATATGCTCATGAGGGAAAGGGTTAAGGAAAATCAGGGCAGGGCCGAGTTTAACCCTAGGGCTTTTATTTGAACAAATTTGGTAAACATTCACAAGAAGATGTTTCATGCCAAATATCTAAGCTCAAGCTCTTTCGATTTTTTGACAAGAAGATTTTTGTAACAAAAATCTTTCGGTTGCCATGGCAACCAGAGTTCTTCATGAAATTTAATTCTTTGAACAACTTTGGTAGAGCTTTATGCAAGGAACATCACTGCAAAGTTTCAACAATTTTGTACTAGTGGTTTAGGAGTTGTTTAAAGAAATTGTTGACGCACGCACGCACGGACGATGGACAATGCAATGGGCCATCACAAAAGCTCACCTTGAGGACATTGTCCTCAGGTGAGCTAAAAAAAATAATTCTCAATATTGTTTTTATTTCTTTTTGGTTTACGTTTCATACTAATATTGAAATAAAATAAGTAAAAGTGTAGGAGAGTTTTTACAAATTAGACCATTGAAATATTCGTGACTAGGATGTTGCATTGGTTCAATAGTTGGTTTAATAATCAATTATTTTATTCAAAGGTATTAGAAAGGAATCAAACTTACAAAAACAGTGAGATGTATGAACATATATTAACATAAATATATAACATAGTTATTATGTAATGATCATTTTTCACTCAAATTATTTTTAGTTGAAAATGATGATATTTGAAGTAAATAGAATGGAATTCAATGTCAGTATCTTACAGGCACATATGATAGCATCATTTACACTTAATGAGTAACTTGTTTTAATCAACAAATTTTGTTTTACAAAATATAAACACTTCTCTTTTTGAGGTTTGATACAAAGTTTCCTATTGACCCATTCCTAATTATATTGATACAAACTTGAAATGAACAGACTTTTAACTCAATCAAAGGCTTCTAAAGTAGCCAAATCGTGATTCAAGGCAAATACTACATGCAATCAGTCTTTAGTAATTTATACTCGAAGGTTCGCTTACTTTTGTAACATACAGGAAACATGATACGTTATTTTCGTTAAAATGTTGCTTTGAATGTATATGCATACAAAACAATAAAATGCATACAAAACAAAAGAATAACACACCATTTTATGCAAGTGTTCAAAAATCTGTATACTGACCACATTTGCCGTGGAAGCAAATAATATACTTTATGCAAAATGATTTAAAGAAAAGCTATCCTTATAATGCAGATGACACACAATTATTGCAGATTATCTTATTATTATCTACTACAAACATGAGTCTGTGATTATTCGGTATCTCTCGAGCATTCAGTTCATATCTCATCTCTGTCAATGATTTAAATGACGCACATTTAGGTGATTACAATAATATTATTTTCATTAACATTTTTTCAACCATTTCTGATATGAAATAGTTCAACCTTGCATATTTATTCTTTAAAAAGGTAACGATTCGCAATAAATAGTGATTCTGAAGTGTTAAATCTTGGAGGAAATCATTGTTGTGAACGTTGCCTTGCCTTGTTGATATTTGTTCTCATTTAATTAAAGTATATCCTGCTGCTAAAACCTGAAGTGATTAGTCTTTGTCATCAGCATCATGCAGTCTAGCCAGGCTCGTTACTGCTGCTGATCGACTTCAAATCTCTCCATCGCTAAAATTGAAATAAAAGGAAGCAGGACAAGTTGATTTAAGAAATTAAGCTGAGTAAGGGTTGAGAGGCCAATATAAAAATGATAAAAATAAAACACATGCTGTATCAGACATACGTACTACCTCAGATACACTGGACTTGTATGATAAAATAAAAACTTGTTATGGGTGTAACCCACTGTAAATCAACATAGTAACGATTAATATACTGTAAGCTGTATTTGAAATGTACGTTGGTAGCTAATGTCAAGATAAGCCAATGTTTATGTGCGTTTATCTCAGCCAGACAGACATCATGGGGGACTACAATTCTCCAATGAACAGGTGGGATATGTATTGCTTCATTATACTATCTTTTCTTGATAACAGTTTCAGTTTAAACTAACAAAATCAATAAAATGTGATAATCGTAAAACATGTAGGTGCGTTTTATTGGCACGTAGAATTCAGTTCAACATGAAACAAGGCAGTCTGAAGGACAGCTAATTCCCCTTCCGCAGCAGATAAGAATGTTTACTTCTTGACCTTTAACAGACCATGACGTTGATATTGTGCCATGCATATCATAAGCACATAGTCTCATGATGAAGATTATTTGTGCCAAGTTATTTAACATCTTCCATAAAGTCACGGACAGACGAACACATGGAGCGCTTTGCGGAAGGGGATTAAACAAATTGCCCTTGTTGACAAATGGACACAAGAACATTCAGCTAAAACTTAAATTTTTCCTTTAACCTTCTGTTCTTATTACATGAAAAATTAAATTATGATACCTTGCTGCCCATGTTCTTTTGAATGAGCCAATTTGCACTTGGTACCCCTCCAGCATTTTTGACCATGTTTGAAATACTTGCATATCTTCCTGTCTGCAAACAATGAGTAAAAAATCATAATCAAAGGCCTGAAGGACCTTAATTGCTTAAGGGTTTGATATGATTATAAAGGGAAAGGAAACACAGACAGTCGTTGCGTGGCTTTGATAGTATACATGTTCGTGCACTTTTGATAAATATCTTTCAATTCAAAATGTTTTTAAAACATCCTTTTTTCAGTTAAACCATAAAAGAAAGTGGTTTTCATGTCATCCATATATACTGTAAGTAAATTAAAGGTAGAAAGTTTCACCGGCGGAACTATCACCCGACCTTATTCTAAGTCCCATATATCTTTATAAATCCCCTTCCGCATAGCGGGAAGGGGATTATAGAAATGGCCTCCGTGTCTGTCTGTCAGTCTGTCCGTCCGTAACACTTCCCGTATCACTTTCGTCTCCAAACGTTTAAACCGCTGAAAAAAAATTGAATTAACTTGGCACAAGTGATCACTACTATGAGACGATGTGCAGAGCGCAATAATATTGTTGCTATTCCAAAGGTCAAGGTCATACTTAAAGGTCAAGTGTTAAAAAAGTTTACATTTCGTGTCCGCTCCATAAGTTTTAAACCACTGCAATTTTTTAAAATAACTTGGCACAAGTGATCACAAATATGAGACGATGTGCAGAGCGCAATAATTTGGTTGCTACCCCTGAGGTCAAGGTCACACTTAAAGGTCAAGTATTAAGACTGTACAATTCGTGTCCGCTCCAAAACTTTTAAACCGCTAAAACTTTTTTGAAAAAAAACTTGGCACAAGTGATCACCATTATAAGACGATGTGCAGAGCGCAATAATTTGGTTGCTATCCCTAAGGTCAATGTCACACTATTTACACTGTACAATTCATGTCCGCTTCATAACTTCTAAACTGCTGAAACGTTTTTAAAATAACTTGGTACAAGTAATCACAATTATAAGACAATGTGCAAAGCGTAATACTTGGGTTGCTACCCCTTAGGTCAAGGTCACACTGAACGGTCATGTATTAAAATTGTACAATTCGTGTCCGTTCCATAACTTTTTAACTGCTTGTTTTTCGTTGTTTTTTTTTAAACCTGGCACAAGTAATCACCATTATAAGACATGTGCAGAGTACAATACTTGGGTTGCTTCCGCCAAGGTTAATCTCACACTGAAATGCCAAGTGTAAAAAAGGCTACATTTTGTGTCTGCTCCATGACTTTTAAACAGCTGCAAATTGTTTGAAATAACTTGGCACAAGTGATCACCATTATGAGACTATGTGTACAGCGCAATGACTGGGTTGCTACCCCCCAAGGTAAAGGTCACACTTAAAGGTCAAGTGTTAAAAAGTCTACATTTTGTGTCTGCTCGATAACTCTTTTAAAAAGATTTTAAATAACTTGGCACAAGTGATCACCATTTTGAGACGATGTGCAGAGCGCAATGACTGGGTTGCTACCCCCAAGGTCAAGGTCACACTACAAGGGTAATTTTTAAAAAGTCTACATTTCGTGTCCGCTCGATAACTTTTAAACCGCTTAAAAAACTTGAAATTACTTGGCAAAAGTGATCACCATTACAATATACATGGCACAACATCGAGGTCATGGTCTGTTAAAGGTCAAGAAGTACACATTCATGTCTGCTGCGGAAGGGCATTTATCTGTCCTTCAGGCTGCATTGTTAATTTTCAATCAATTTTCACTTAATAAAGTGCACTCTACTCAGAAATGATTTCTGTTTACAAGAATGTACAACATTAGACTAGTTTGTACGGAAAATAGATCGAATTTTAAAGTGAAAATGTACTTTTTGTCTAGGTCGGACATCGCTTGAACTTAAGAAGACGATTTTAAACATAAATCGATCTAATTCTTAATGATAAACTAATGTCAGTGCATCTATATACTATCACTATCGTTATTTAACTAATTTCTTCACATTTCATGTACATAAATCATGACCCCGATATACCTAGTGTTGGTAATTTTCACTCCGGATCATGGCAGTAAGCTACATTGAACGAAAGTGACCTGCGCCGTCCGGGAATCGAGCCCGGGCCGCCCGATTCACAGTCCAACGCACTACCTATTGAGCTAACAGGACGGCTTATATATCTTAGCCACAGAGCTATAAGTCTCTCCTTATGTGTGATGCTGGGTAACAGCAGGAAACCTAGTTTCTAACTTCAGAAACAGGGCATGCGCATTTTGAATTTTACATGTAATGTCGAGCAATGCAAATGGCGCTTTTGCCATGTAATATTCATTCGCGTTGGGTTTCGAGTTTATTCAACTGAAATAAAATTTATAATGGTTACAATAACGAAAATGATAATGCACATACGAATAATCTAACCAAAATATATTTATTTCATAGCAGAAACAGTCAACTTATAAACATTTCAAGAGAACTATTCGTGCCGCTAATGTTTAGATTTAGTGAACTCGTTGCCGTAAAAATTACTCGTAAGCTGGAAAGTTGAATAGGCTGATGTCAGACATGCCAAAGTGGTACAATGACACAGAACTAATGTAGAGATGGTAAAATAGCAATTTTTATACAAAATGTAAAGGATGGGTTGGTGTTAAAAAAAACTTTACAATGTTACAATGAAGTTTAAAGGAATAGCTTCTGTAATCAAGAATATTGCAGAAAAAATATTTTACTGCACAAAAACCTTCATTAAAATTCTGCTTGCTAACACTTAGTGTGTTGAACAGATCTCCATATACTTGGTATATTCTCACTAATTATTCTTTGTAAATTCAATCTAAAACAGTTAATCAGTAAAACTTAATTTATCATTTACATTTACTATACCTTTTCCTCTTTTACTTTCACTGACTTTTTTCTCTTTACCATCTTCTTTATCTATCTGAGTTATCTGCCCTTTACCATCTTCTTTATCTGGTGTAATAATCTGCCTCTTACAATTTTCTGTATCTGACTTGGTTATCTGTTTACGTTCAACCCCATTTTTCAGTACTCCTGGGTCACTTTTACTCTTCTCAACCTTGGTGGTAGACATTTCATCCTTATAAATAAAAACTTATATGTAGGAAATATAAGTCTAAGACTAGATATTATGTAAATAAGGCAGACTGAAGGACAGCTAAATCCCCATTCTGCATTATAAAGTAAAAAAGTTTTAAAGAACATTAAACCTTGACCTTGGGGGTTGCAACCTGAATGTTGGGATCTGCATATCGTGTCACAATGGTTATCTGTTCTGTCAAGTTATCTTAAAAACATTGCAGAGGCTTAACTGTTATGGAGCTGACAAGAAAAGAAGACTTTTTAACACTTGACCTTAAGTGTGACCTTGACCTTGTGGGTAGCAACCCGATTTTTGCACTCTGCACATCGACTGATAATAATGATCACTAATGTGTCAGGTTATTTCAAAACTTTTTCACCAGCACGAAATGTAGACTTTCTAACACTCGACCTTAAAGTGTGACCTTGACCTTGGGATGGCAATCCAATTATTGCACACTGCACAAGTGGTTTAAAAATTAAAGAGCTGACACGAAAGTATTACGGGCGGACAGACGGACAGAAAGACAGAAGGACTGACAGACGGAGAGCATTCCTATATCCCTATCCGTTTTGGGCCAGGCATTAATTGTCAATAAGTTATAGATGGGACATGAAAAGAATGTTTTAACATTGGACCTTTGAGTGTGACCTTGACCTAAAGGGTAGTGACTTAAATGTCGTGCTCTGAATATAATGTTGTAATGGTGATCATTTCTGCAAAGTTACCTTAAAAACATTGCAGCTGTATTAATATTATGGAGCCGATAAAAAATATAGACTTTTCAAAAGTTGACATTTAAAAGTGACCTTGACCTTTGGGGAGTAGCAGCCCAATTATTGAGCTCTTCACATTGTTTTATAATGGTTATCACTTTTGTGAGGTTATTTAAAAAAATTAAGTAGAGCGGACACGAAATGAAGACTTTTAACACTTCACCTCTAAGTGTGACCTTGACCTTGAGGGTAGCGCCCAAATCATTTTTTCTGCACATTGTCACATAATGGTGATCACTTGTGCCAAGTTATTTAGAAATTTTTGCAGCGGTTTAAAAGTTATCGAGCGGACACGAAATGTAAACTTTTTAACACTTTACCTTTAAGTGTGACCTTGACCTTCAGGGTTGCAACTCAGTTTTGCGCTGTGCAATCATCTCATAATAATGATCACTTGTGCTAAGTTATTTCAAAAAATAATTCAGCGGTTTGAAAGTTATTGAGCGGACACGAAATGAAGACATTTTAAAACTTCACCTCTTAAGTGTGACCTTGACCTTAGGGAAAGCAACCCAATTATTCCTTCCCAGAAAAGGATTAATCAAACTGTCAAATAGAGTAATCTTGACTGTAAGCTTGAAGAATTTTGAAGCTGTTGAATACACCTAACTATTACCATAACAAAATCTTTCAAACCCCGACTTAGTAAATTTTTGAAACAAAACAAATATATATAACTAATCTTATCTTCATCGATCAAAATCATGATGTGAGGCGATTCATGCTCAACAGCTTATTTCATAGAATCTGCAAACCGTATAGAAGAATAGGGTTTTCAATTTGAGAAAATTATAGAATAAGAAAAAACGCATACTTTTTCAAATCATTACAAGTACTAACTAGAACTCCGCGAGTCGGATGTGTCGCCTTGTGAACAATGTAGTTTAGGAGAAATAGCCAGGACAAAAATGAAATAGGAAAAATAACAAAGGGCAATAACTAAAAAAATAATAAGTGCAGAGCAGCAGTTTCTGTGCACTGCACTTCTTATCAATAAGATCTATTATTCTATGATGTTTCAAGTCCATAGCTTTCATACTTGAGGAGAAATGACCAGGACAAAAATAAAGTAAGAAAATCAACAAAGGGCCATAACTCAGAAATTAAGAAATGCAAAGTATCAGTTCTTATGCACTGCACTTTTTCTTAATGAGATCTATCATACTATGAAGTTTTAAGTCCATAACTTTTATACTTTCCGAGAAATGGCCCGGACAAAATTAAAGTATGAAAATAAACAAAGGGCAATAACTCAAAAAATAAGAAATGCAGAGTACCTGTTCTTGTGCACTGCACTTCTTCTTAATGAGACCCATCATCCTATGAAGTTTCAAGTCCATGGCTTTTATACATTAGGAGAAATGGCCCGGCCAAAAAAAAGTATGAAAATTAACAAAGGGCAATAACTCAAAAAGTAGGAAGTGCAGAGTACCGGTTCTTATGCACTGTACTTCTTCTTAATGAGATCTATCATCCTATGAAGTTTCAAGTCCATAGCTTTTTAAGTTGAAGAGAAATGGCCCGGACAAAAATAAAGTATGAAAATTAACAAAGGGCAATAACTCAAAAAATAAGAAATGCAGAGTACCGGTCCTTGTGCACTGCACTTCGGGTTATTGAAAGAAGCATGCATACCAAGTTTGAAGTCAATCAGACTTATAGTGACTGAGTTATGCTCCGGACAAGCTTTAGGGGACGCCGACGCCGACAACGACGCCGACACCGACGCCGACACAGACGCCGCCGACGCCGCCGACAAAAATTAACCCCTATATGTCACCTTTTCAAGGCGACACAATAATGATATTATTGACGATAATAACTGCAATTATTATGAAATCTTACATTTAAAACAGTAATAAATGTATTGTTTCAAATAAAATTAGTTCCTTTTTTTATTCTAAAGTTACAAGGAAAGTATCAAAGTATGTTAATGTTCATTTATTAAAATAAAAAAGATTTGCGTCATTCCCGTGAAAATTCTATCTCAGGTCAAAATATTAAGATACAAAGCTTCAAACTATGCCAAAAAGCTACATCAGGTCCATCATATATCATTAGAAATGTTTCTGTAATCAGCAAGTTTTCGCTTTTCTTGAAAGCAAATGTTATCAATGGCTGTCTTACGATAATCAGAACTTTTCATCATATATTGGACGATGGGATTATAATCTGGTGAAAAAATATTAACAGGAAACATACGTGAATTTGGTATCTTACCAATTTTTTATGTCCCTGAAGGGCGGCATATAGTAATCGCCTTGTCTGTCCGACTGTCCTTCCGTCCGATAATGCCAAAACCGCTAGGGAAATTTCAGTTAAGCTTTACAGGATTGTTCGTCACAATGCCTAGTTGTGCATAGTATCTTGACTTTCCGCATGAATTTTTGTTTGCACAGTTATGGCCCATTAATGGTCTTTTTTAGTAAAATAAGCTTGTCCGCGCTTCACTTCCAAAACCGCTGGAGGGATTTCAGTGAAACTTCACAGGATTGTTCCTCACAATGCCTAGTTGTGCATAGTATCTTGATTTTCCGCTTGAATATTTTTGCACAGTTATGGCCCATTAATGGTCCAATTTTAGAAAAATAAGCTTGTCCGCGCTTCATCTCCAAAAACTGTTGGATGGATTTCAGTGAAACTTGTTTGTCACAATGCCTAGTTGTGAATAGTATCTTGATTTCCTGCTTGAATTTTTTGGAACAGTTATGGCCCCTTAATGGTCAATTTTTTAGTAAAATAGGCTTGTCCGTGCATCATCTCCAAACCAGTGGGGGATTTCCGTGAAACTTCACAGGATTGTTTGTCACCATGTCCAATTGTCTATAGTATCTTGATTTTCCACTTACATTTTTATTGTCACAGTTATGGTCCCCTAATGATCAATTTTTGAGTAAAATAAGCTTGTCCGCGCTTGATCTCCAAAACCGCTAAAGAATCATAACAACGAGAAAGCAAAGATAAAGAAAACAAGCAATTATCATAGTATTGCAAGCAATCGATAAATCCCCTACCGGTTAGAACCCCAGCAAAATACTGAAGGGCCATTGGTTATTGAATTATGCCATTGAATGAATGAAAGACATGAATGAAAATAAATTTTTGGAGTTCTTAGTTTAATATGTTCAGTTTCCCTGCCTAGTAATGAAATTGTGTTTATACAAGAGATAATCAAAAGATCCAATTTTCTCAAGATGAATATTTATAACTAATGTTTCAACTTCTCTCTATTTTAAGTAAATTTGTTGGAAAGTTCTTTCAAAGTGATCTCAGGAAACAGTTTTTAGGAACATACATTCAAACTGACAGACATTCGGAGGATACATCTTTATGGATGCTAGATTTATAAGTTCGAGTGGGATTCTGAAAATAGTCAAGCTAGAGTATTGAACCTTCTCTCAAATGATTTGAGTGATAATAAGACACATATATAATTATGAAGTTTGAAGAAGATACATTACGAAATGAAGAAGTTTAAAAAAATCATCTTTTTTCATGAAAATTCTAAGTTCAAGGAGGGTAATTCTGATAATTTTTGTGCTATAGTTGCAAACCTTGTCACATATGATGTGGTTAATAATAAGAATCATATATTTGAAGTTTTAAGTAAATATCTTAAGAAGTAAAGGACTAATTGTGAAAAAGCGTTAAAACTTGAATCAGGAATCTTGACGAGGTCGCCGACGCTTGGTGAGTAGGACAGCTCTCAATATACGATTAAAATGATGTGTATAATCTCCATACTGCCATCTATCCATATTTCAAGTTTCATAAAAATGTTTTAGCTACTTATTGAATAATCATAAATATCGTAATATTCGGCATATTTTAAAGCTATTTGTTACCATAGCAACCAAATTTTTGAACACTGACCCATATTTCAAGTTTCATAAAATATATATTCAGTACTTTCTGCGTTTCACTGGATTCAGTTAATGTGTAAAATTAGCCATATTTTCAGTCTATTTGTTGCCATAGCTACCAAAGTTTCAACATAGGAAGAAAAGAAAACGACGTACATAATCTCCAGACTTCCATCTATCCATATACATGTATCAAGTTTCATAAAAATATTTTCAGTACTTTTTGCGTTATCGCGGGATCCAGTTATGTGGACTGATGGTCGGACGGACAGATGGTAAACCTAAAGTCCCCTCCGGTTAAACCATAGGGGACTAAAGAGATAAATATTATGTACAAGCTCAGTCAAGATTTAACTTCATGTTATATGAAATCTGTAGACATTTTCTGATGTGATATGCCAGAAACTTTGGATAGAACGCTGCATGTATTTTCCTATTTTGTTTTGTTAAGATAGTTGTTATCTTTTGACAAGAGGACCAGCATCCGCTTTTTTGTTATGCTTTATCATGAGTAAAAGAAGGTGAAAATAAGAAAAACGGACATCTGTCTTAGAATAAATAAACTGTGCATCATTTAATCAAAGGTAATACTGCACAAAGAATAAGAGAAAGAAACAGACACAGTCTCTGATACTATATACAATGATCTGGCGTTTAGCATCAATTAGTTAAGAACGTTGTTTACAGACCTAGCTTAACTGACACAAATATACCACGCTAATATTTCAGCACATCTTGTAAAAGACATGTAGGCATTTAAAATGGCCCAGCAAATTCGGCAAGGGAACTTTTTTTAGGATGTTCATAACGGATCATTTGTATATGAGCAAATGGCAATGATGTTCATACAAGGGTTCTACTCAGCAAATCTGTCAAGCACTTCTTGGGAAGCTGTCCATTATCGATCGAGAATCCAGTCTCTATCAGACATTAAAATGGATGGTTATTTCGTATATTCTTATTACATAAACAGAAGGTTATCAACTTAATAAAAATAATGGCTACACACATTTCCATAAAAGTATGAGTGCTGAAACTGAAAATTCAAAATTTTTCCAACCTTCAAGAAAGATAACTTTGTCCAAAATCATTGAACCATGACCAAATTCAAACTTGAACTGCTTATTCCTAAGATGTATCTATATGTCAAATTTGAGTTGAATGTGTACAACCATTGGGGAGATAATGAACGGAAACTTAAAATTTCTGATTTTTCAAGTTCAAGAGGGATAACTCTGTCCGCTATCATCAAACCATGACCAAATTCGAAATTGACCAATGCATTCTTATGACATATCCATATCTTTAATTTGAGTTGAATATGTACAACTGTTGGGAAGATAATGAATGTGAACTGAAAATTTCCTTTCTTTTTTTCAAAGTTAAAGGGGCATAACTCTTCCAAAAATCATCGAACCATGACAAAATTCCAACTTGACCTGCGCATTTCTTTGACGTATCCATATGTCAAATTTGAGTTGAATGTATAATACCCTAGAAGAGATTATGAACGGAAACTGAAAATTTCATATTATTTTGAGAATGAAAGGGACATAACTCTGCCAAAAATCAGCGAACCATGATCAAATTCCAACTTGACCTGCGCATTCCTTTGACATATCCATACATCAAATTTGAGTTGAATATGTAACACTGTTGGGGAGATAATGAATAGAAACTGAAAATTTCATATTATTTTCAAAGTGAAAGGGGCATTACTCGGCAAAAAATCATCGAACCATAACCAAATTTGAACTTGACCTGTGAATTCCTTTGACGTATCTATATGTCAAGTTTGAGATGAATGTGTAATACGTTGGGTAGATAATGAATGGAAACTGAAAATTTCATATTATTTTCAAAGTAAAAGGGGCATAACTCTGCCAAAAATCATCTAACCATGACCAAAATCGCACTTGACCTGTGAATTCCTTTGACATATCCATATGTCAAGTTTGAGTTGAATGTGTAATAGCGTTAGGGAGATAATGAACAGAAACTGAAAATTTCATATTATTTTCAAAGTAAAAGGGGCATAACTCTGCCAAAAATCATGGAACCATGACCAAATTCGAACTTGACCTGTGTTTTCTCATGACATATCCATGTTTGAGTTGAATGTGTAATACTGTTGGGGAGATAATGAACGGAAACTGACAATTTTATATTATTTTCAAAGTAAATGGGGCATAACTGCCAAAAATCATCGAACCATGACCAAATTCAAACTTGACCTGTATTTTCTCATGACATATCCATATGCAAAATTTGAGTTGAATGTGTGCAAACGTTCCTAAGATAATGAACGGAAACAGATGATGACGGAACAGGGTAACACTATATGCCTCTGCCATTATATGCCGGGGGGCATAAAAATCTAATCTAAAGCAAGTCTCAATTGTTTTCATAGCAATTTGATTAAAAACTGTTTCAATTCTAAAAAAGGTTTCATATGTCACATATTAATCAATTAATATAACAAAGTTATTTGATCTCAAAACTTATTTTTTAGGTTTTTTTTGTCTGCCCCATACATGAACTGTTGGTCACTTTGCAAGTTTCACGGATACTTTGGCCCAATTATTACAGCCTCAAAATACTGCAGGTCTATTTGTAATTTTTGTTTTGGAGATTTTGGTCACATGGCTTGTGTTAGAACACCAATGATAGGCAATTGTCAAGTTTCTGAAGAAATATTTTGAAATGTGCTCTTAAAAATTCTTTATTCAATAAAAGTTTATTTAGTGGAATAGCTCTTATTTTGCTTTAAATACAACTAGACCTATCACTAAATGAGATTAATATCCCTGCAAGACTGCTTCGGAAATGAAGAAGTTACTAGTAACAGAATAACTTGTAAAAGAATTGAAAGAGTTGGTTGTGGGCAATTAAAGACAGTTGTGGTTCTTGTATGTTGCATTTCAGTGTGGTTGACCATTGATGACGTTTTATTGAATTACTGCCTCTGTATTAAGTCCAGACAGAGTTACTCTTCTTGAGCACTGCACTTCCTCTCACTGTGCCTGACCATTGTATGAAGTTGTTTTGAATTCCAACCAGTACTTTTCAAGTTATGCTCCGGACAAGGAAAAGTACCAAAGGGCACTATTAGTCAAGATTGAGTTATGGTTCTTGTGCACTGCACTTCCTCTGAATGTGCATGACCATTTTATTAAGTTGTATTGAATTCCAACAAGTAGTTTTCAAGTTGTGCTCTGGACAGAAAAAAAGCAATGGAAAAGTAACAAAGGGCAATAACTCTATAATTACTCTTGACAGAGTTATGGTTCATGTGAACTGCACTTCCTTTCATTGTGCTTGACCATTGTATGAAGACGTTTTGAATTCCAACCAGTATTTTATAAGTTATGCTACAGACAAGGAAAAGTATCAAAGGGCAATAACTCTGTAATTTGTCAAAATAGAGTTATGGTTCTTATGCACTGCACTTCCTCTTAATGTGCTTGACCATTGTATGAAGTTGTATTGAATTCCAACCAGTAGTTTTCAAGTTATGTTTCAGACAAGGAAAAGTAACAAAGGGTAATAACTCTGTAATTAGTCAAGATAGAGTTATGGTTCTTGTACACTGCACTTCCCTTTATTGTGCTTGACCATTGTATGAAGTTGTTTTGAATTCCAACCAGTAGTGTTCAAGTTATGCTCCGGACAAGGAAAAGTAACAAAGTGCAATAACTCTGTAATTAGTAAAGATGGAGTTATGGTTCGTGTGCACTGCACTTCCTCTATATGTGCTCGACTATTGTATGAAGTTGTATGGAATAATAAGTCTTCAAGTTATGCTCCTGACAAGGAAAATGCAACAGACCACTGGACCGACTGACAACCACCAGGTGACTCCTATATACCCCCCCCCCCAAACTTCGTTTTGGGGGTTTAATAGAACATTATTTCATATAACCAATCAAACCTAGTAATTGGATTTTCTCAACAAGTGTTTAACATTAGGCCAAGAAAAAGGAAAAAAGAAATCAGATGTATTTCTCCTTGTAATTGTTTCCAATGCAGCATGTATGCAACAGTTATACTGTTTACAAAGTATACTACATAAATCATTAAAGCATGATCAAAAAAACATGAATAATGCTATTTACAAGTATCCGTATAACAAAATTATATAGTCATTGTGTAATGTCTTGGTGTGATATTGCAACAATTTCAGTCACAACAAAAATATGATAATTAAAAGTCACCATAATACAGCACTAAATTGTATCAAGCACTTTTTCAACAAGATATCCCACTTTCATTATTTGTATAATTGTTTTCAAAATAATTGTTCGGAGCATATGACATTATTTATAATGTGTAAATCCAAGTTTGTTTTATTTGATGCTTTGTATCTCCTGTGTTAGCACTGTCTATTGAAATTGTTACTGTTAAGTCTTTCCTCTTGATCGCTGAAGGAAAATAAAGTACACATTTGTTACATTTTATATTCATTATCTGAAGATCTTTTTCAAGATTGAAAAATTTAAATATTCTTAACATAAAAAATTACCGGCTAATATTGTTTTATTTTTCATTCATATCAGAATTTCCACATTAACATTCAATATATACATGTATATAAAGAGAGAGGATATTGGTTTGTTTTGCATGTTAGATGGAAATATATTTCACAGAGTGAACACCAGATGCAGTTTTTTATGAAACATCAGAGCTGGTGTTCACAAGGGAAATATAAAAAGTGTGACTTCTGTGAAAATTATATTCTATAATTTCATTGTGAAATTATTAAAATATCATTCCACTGTCCACTGAAAGGCATGTAATAAATATAAATGTTCTCCACATACCTCATATCCTTTATCCTCTGGCTCTGATTTCACTGCCGTTATATCTACATCCATGGCTTCACCATGCGGTGAAGGGTTTCTGTGTCCAGGTGATGGGTTACGTAACTGAGGTGATGGGTTCCTTAATATATCAGTGTTTCTCCTCCTTGGTACAGGAGGTAAATCTGAGAGATCAACAGAATCCCCTGGCTCCGGATTCAAAGCGGCCATCCTGGTATCTCGAGATTCACGTCTTTCGCCTCTACTTTCTCTTCTGTCACGTGGCGGTTCTGTTTGTTAAAAAATAATTATATATTACTTTTTATTCTTTGTATTTGTATTACACTCTATCTTAATTTAAAACACATGTAAACAGGATCTTTTTTTATGTCAAAAATATATCTTACTTGGGTGAAAAACTTTGTAACAGTAATACATTGAACTGAAAAGAACAATTTTGCAATACAAATCATTCTGCCTAAAAGATAAAGTTAACAAGAGGGCCATGATGGCCCTGAGGTCGCTCACCTGTATATAGGCCCCCGGAGTGGGGCCAGTTTAAACGCCAGGGCTTTTATTTGAACAAACTTGGAAGACACCCCATTAGAAGATGTTTCATGAGGTTAAGTTTTTACTACACACATATAATGAAAAACAATGACCTCCGCCCCCCCCCCCCTTTTGGCAGGGCCAATTTTAACCCAAGGGCTTTTATTTGAACAAACTTGGTAGACACCCGCAAGAAGATGTTTTGTGCTAAACAATATAACCTATAGCTCATTGGGTTTTTTAAAAGAAGATTTTTTAAGTTTTTACTATACACATATAGTTAAAAACAATGACACCTCTGGGGCGGGGCCAGTTTTAACCCCAGGGCTTTTATTTGAACAAACTTTGAAGACACTTACAGGAAGATGTTTCATGCTTAATATCTAAACTCTAGCTATTTGGGTTTTTTCAAAGAAGATTTTTAAGTTTTTGCCATACACATATTAGGAAGATCAATGACCCCCGGGGCGTGGCCAATTTTGACCCCAGGGCTTTTATTTGAACAAACTTTGTAGACACTCACTAGAAGATGTTTCATGCTTAATATCTAAACTCTAGCTATTTGGGTTTTTTCAAAGAAGATTTTTTAAGTTTAGCTGTACACACATAAGGAAAATCAATGACCCCCGGGGCAGGGCCTATTTTGACCCCAGGGCTTTTATTAGAACAAACTTCGTAGACACCCATTAGAAGATGTTTCATGCTAAATATCTTAGCTCTAGCTCTTTGGGTTCTTTAAAAGAAGATTTTTTAAGTTTTTACTATATGCATATAGGGAAAATCAATGACCCCCTGGGGCGGGGCCAATTTTGACCCCAGGGCCTTTATTTGAACAAACTTGGTAGACACTCATTAGAAGATGTTTCATGCTAAATATCTTAACTCTAGCTCTTTGGGTTCTTTAAAAGAAGATTTTTTAAGGTTTTACTATATGCATATAGGGAAAATCAATGACCCCCTGGGGCGGGGCCAATTTTGACCCCAGGGCTTTTATTTGAATAAACTTGGTAGACACTCACTAGAAGATGTTTCATGCCAAATATCTAAGCTCTAGCTCTTTGGGATTTTTTTTAAAGAAGATATTTAAAGTTTTTTCTTTTGGTTGCCATGGCAACCTGAGTTCTGCATGGAATTAAATTCTTTGAACAATTTTTAAAGGTGACCAACAAAGGAACATTCCTGTGAAGTTTGGATGAAATTGGCTTAGTGGTTAATGAGGAGATGTCAATTAAAGTAAAAGTTTACGGCCGGACGCCGGACGAAAAGCGATCACAAAAGCTCACCCTGTCACTTTGTGACAGGTGAGCTAAAAAGTTGATATAACATCAACTGTTACCATAGTAACAATGATAATGTTGTAAATGAAGTACCTGACGGATCCCCAGCACCTCCATGTTTTATAAATACTGGCTCACTCGGATCTACAACATCTGTTTTAGCTGGTACCCTGTTTTCCTTAGAAGGTCTCTCCCTTTCTCTACTCCTTGATCGTTCTCTTGAACGTGCTCTTTCCTGTAACAAAAGGAATATTTTAAAATCACAAAAATAATAACCCAATTAAAGTAATCACAGAATGTTGGTTGTCAATTTAATAACAAATCAAGTGATAAATAGTTAAAACATTTAAGAAATAAGAATGATTCAAAATTAAAATTTACAGCTTCAACTTACATCTCTTCTTTTGTCTTTTCTCCTATCATTTTCAGATTTCTGTAAAAGAAACAAATGCTAACATGAGTGTCACTTACAATGTATGATTTATCTTAAAATATACATGTAAATAATAACCTTGAGTACACATTATTATTTGAAATAAATACTTTTTTCTACACTATCAAAATAGAACTCCATGTAACTTGATCTTTTTCACTTAAGGCTGATAACTATGATCAGATATTATATAATGAAACGCTGATACAAAGCTATAACCTAGTTTTCATATTACCTTAATTCAAAGTGACAAAGTTACAGATTTAATAAAACATATACAAGTAAGATTATGTATATTACATCAGCAATTTCCCGGTCTTTTTGCGCTGCCCTCGCCTCAGCTTCCCTTCTGATCCTCATCATTTCCTCTGCCTCTTTCCTCAATCTCTCCTCCTTCGCTTCCTGAGCAGCCCTGGCCTCAGCCTCACGTTTCTCTATCATAGGGTCAGTCTCTAACACCTGTATGATAGCTGGGGAAAGGTGAGATCTCTGCAATATAGGAACAATTTTACAATATGGATAAGAATTAAGGATGTAACTTGTAAAATAATAATTTATCTTTAAAGCAATATTGCAAGGCAGAAACGTTTTTTTCCTAACTAAAGGAAAACAAAATTTATTTTGTATATCAAATACAGTACAATCACTTGGACAGTAAACACTGAAAATTACATGTAAGTACATAGACAAATTGATTTTTTAGCCAATCTCCCTACAGTGCCATCCAAGAATAAACGTCTGTGCAAGGACATTACTTAAAGTATCTAAAATTCTAGTCAATAAATCATCGCTTTATGAGTTGTAGAAAAATTAACTATTAGCCCAAGTGACTTAAAATCCCATCAACGTGTAAAAGGTCATCAATGCAGTGTTACTACATATCAAATATCTATGATATGTAACCTTGTGAGAGAAGTAGTGACCAGACCTTGATGAAATCAACTTTAAACCAACCTAAAAGTTAGAGGTTTGGTACCTAGAGTATAACAAATATCTAACATATCTCTTAATGAATATAGAAGCCATGTTTGACAAACAGTAAGTAAATGCACAGAAGGATCGAACCATATGTTCAACAAAAATTTGGGGAGCATTAAAACTATGTTGTTTCAATAGTATAAATCAATATGTGAAAAATAATCAATCAAACTAGCATTAAAACCTGTGTATCAGTGAGTTTGTTGACATGGTTGAGTAGAGGTTCCTGTAACTCTTGACATATCTGGAACACATCTTTCAGCTGGTCTGCTGGTAACTGTAACAATACCTGAAATGACTGTGGTTTTGTTCTCTGACAACATCTTACAAATCCTTCCCATACCTTCTTCTGTTTCCATACCTGTATATGGTAAACATAAACATAATTTAACACAGGAATAAACTTTAATAAGGACACCTGTAAGTACTGTAAACTATATAGTTTTAATGTAGCAATATTTCAGTTCACAAGCAACATTGAAA
Organism: Ruditapes philippinarum; assembly: GCF_026571515.1. Lineage (NCBI taxonomy): Eukaryota > Metazoa > Mollusca > Bivalvia > Venerida > Veneridae > Ruditapes > Ruditapes philippinarum. The sequence continues at coordinate 39,334 of NW_026862688.1, read as the reverse complement.
TTTTAATTAAGTATAATAGTTTTTGAATAAAGTATATGTACCTGCTTTAAAATCAACCTTTGTAATATATTGAGAACCAATCCAAGCAACCTTGGGTACATGGACAATGCTTGTAAAACAGTTCTCATGAATAATGTAGGGAGTGGTGATCTTTCCATTAGATTCTGCATGACCAGAGCCAGGACTTCCTGAGTGTAGATCTTCTTCTCTCCAAAACATAGATTGGTTGCTGTAGAATTCAAACAAAACATTTCCACTAATAGTTTAACAACAGTTTCAATACCATAGATTAATGAAGATATATTAATTTCCTTAACATAGGTCATATCTAAAAAGTGTACTTTATTTCAAACTGTAACAATAAGTATTAAATTTTTTGAATGGGTGAATAAAGTGTTAATAAAGTTTGTGACAAGCAAATCTGCACAATTGGTTCATGTGATAAGATTCCTTAAAATGTGTATGACCCCTTCAATATGCAAATGTAGTATATACCAACTATATACAAGTAATGTCCAATCTAGAATGCTACATAAATTTCTGGATAATGTCAAACCTTTTATAGTTGTTTTCATGTCAACTTTATCATCTAAATTATGCAGGGCTATAAGTAGTTCTGCAGGAGTCAAAGGTGATTGGTAGGCCACATCTCCTGTAACAATAAAAGTGATAAATAATGATGACAATAATAATTTAAATCTTAATCAATATGAACTTGTCCTGCTTTGAATCTGAACAATACATTTTCACAAGCAGTTACAATATCAAATGAGCCGCCCAGTCTGGTCTGGATCCATGCTGGTCGCAAACGCACTATGTTGGCTTTGTCGTGACGCGGCTCATTAATTACTAACAGTATTGTCAAGTAACACTCCATGGCTGTGACAGCTAGCCTAGCTCTATACAAATAGTTTAGCTGTACATCTTATAATGATGACAATGAAAGGCATTTTCATACCAATTGTAATTCTATAGAAAATCATTATTTCTAATATTAGAAGCAACATAATAATTTTGTATTTAATTCATATTCTGTGCCTTGAATAAACCATGTATAAAATTTGGATTTAACTCACTACTGTGTTCACCTCTAGACACTTAACATATATCATAATCACAAGAAGATAAATATTGCTTTTTTTGGTGATTCTTAAATTTTTCATTCATAAACGTATAAACCGGTGTAAGATGATGAACTGGTCATCTTAAGATGTATTTTGGTGGGTGAGAAGGCAAAATTTTAGCAAGTAATCATTCAAGCGTCTTGTCCGCTGTATACCAGGATACAGTATTTAGTGTGGTGCTCCAACACTTTTTTAGTCTCACTCATAAAATTAAGGACACTAGTGTAGAAATGATCACAAATACATATATCACCCTACATCTCTCCAGGAACATGTCAAGAAGAAATACAAAAATACTACAACATACCATGTCCTCCCAGTAATCTATTGAAGACTTCTTTTACAACCACAGGATTTAATTTGATCAGTTTAGGTAACGCTGCAACCACTTCATCCTACAATAATACAGTATGTTACAACATATATCAACATATACTTAGTTAAAACACGTTCTATTCTTTGCATTAAAATCTTTATATTCTATGACGTTAATTAATCAAACATCCCATTGACCATCAAAGAAACCACAAAATAACATGTCATGATCTCTCAACATTTAATGTTCACATCAAAAATTATCACCTGTTAAATACATTTTTATCGAGTATAAAATAAAAGGGCTCTTAAATAATTAATAAAATATTACTTTCAATGCATTTAAAGTAGTAAATACACAACTAAGTATCAAGTATAATTAGTGCAAATTGCTCATTTAGTAATTGACATATGAAACTAATGTTTCTAACACCTGATTATCTTTCAAGATATGCACAATGTTCATAAACATGTTTAACTTGAACATAATTATGTCATCATAAATCACGACTGCTTTAATTGCTTTATTTATGAAGATGAGCTCTTCAAGTTAAGAACATGTTATATTGCAATCATGAATACAAGTCAAGTCACTTAACTGAATAAAAAACAGTAATACCTCTGTGCACTAAGTCACTTTGCAAATACAACACACCACCCTTCCCTGAACTAACCTATCAAATTTATGAAGTTTTTTGTTAAATATATTAGTTCAACTTTTACTGAAGGTATTAAAGTCTATACAAACCTTGTTAAGTCCAATCAGTACAGGTATGAGGAAGCGTACATCAGGTACACGTTTATGGTACAGGTCACGAACACGTTCAACAAGCTCCGGAGATGGGGCAGCTATAAAATATCGGTAATAAATCATTACTGCATCACATTTGCTAATAAGTATTTTTATTTCTTCATATAAATGCAAGCTTTAATCATGTATAGGACATTGTTTTCTATTCTTTTTGTAATTCAAACTAATCAATTATAAAACTACTGGTAATTTGAATTTAAGTTATCAATCAAATGCTTTAAAACTGACAAAAACACAAAAAAAAACAACATTGAATATTAATTTTCCAATTTTCTTATTTCAATTTAAAGTCTTGATATCTAATTAGCATAATTAAACATGGAAATCTAAATTAAACAATAGCTGTTTTTGTTAATTGATTAATAATTAAAGCTCATTACAATTATCTAAATCAATGACTTTATTTTTAGTGCTATTTCAACTATTTCACGAAAGAAATTTTTTACCTATATTTTCACACACAAAAAATGTCCACTTTTTGTCATTAGCAAAATTTTTGAGACACAAAACTATCCATCCATATAGTTAAAATATGGTAAGGATCCAGGTGTCAAATTAAGGTTAATATCTTAAACATACCAATTAACAAGCTTAAACACAGAAACTTTCTCAAATATCTGTATGTTTTATTTGACCATTATATCATTCAAAAATGGGTCAAAGACAGAAAAGGCCGGGTTGCATATGTGTACAAAATATCATGAGGCTGTGAAGTTACTTAAATTTTCAACCACTGTCTGACCACAATCATGAAGCTGTGAAGTTACTTAAATTTTCAACCACTGTCTGACCATTGATGTTGAAAATTTAACTTAGTTGGTAAACCTGAAAAGAATGAGCATCAGACCTGAAATGGAATCCCACAATATGGGACCACAGTCATGTCAATGCTGTGAACCACATATCAAGAGGCTGTGGTAAGAAGTTGTTGAGACTAGAACTCCGCGAGTCGGATGTGTCGCCTTGTGAACAATGTAGTTTAGGGGAAATGGCCAGGACAAAAATGAAATATGAAAAATAACAAAGGGCAATAACTAAAAAAATAATAAGTGCAGAGCAGCAGTTTCTGTACACTGCACTTCTTATCAATACGATCTATCATTCTATGATGTTTCAAGTCCATAGCTTTCATACTTGAGGAGAAATGACCAGGACAAAAATAAAGTAAGAAAATCAACAAAGGGCAATAACTCAAAAATAAGAAATGCAGAGTATCAGTTCTTATGCACTGCACTTCTTTTTAATGAGATCTATCATCCTATGAAGTTTCAAGTCCATAACTTTTATACTTTCGGAGAAATGGCCTGGACAAAAATTAAGTATGAAAATCAACAAAGGGCAATAACTCAAAAATAAGAAATGCAGAGTATCAGTTCTTGTGCACTGCACTTCTTAATAATGAGATCTATCATCCTATGAAGTTTCAAGTCCATAGCTTTTATACTTAAGGAGAAATGGCCCGGACAAAATTAAAGTATGAAAATAAACAAAGGGCAATAACTCAAAAAATAAGAAATGCAGAGTACCAGTTTTTGTGCACTGCACTTCTTCTTAATGAGACCTATCATCCTATGAAGTTTCAAGTCCATGGCTTTTATACATTAGGAGAAATGGCCCGGACAAAAATAAAGTATGAAAATTAACAAAGGGCAATAACTCAAAAATTAGGAAGTGCAGAGTACTGGTTCTTGTGCACTGCACTTCTTAATAATGAGATCTATCATCCTATGAAGTTTCAAGTCCATAGCTTTTTCAGTTGAAGAGAAATGGCCCGGACAAAATTAAAGTATGAAAATTAACATAGGGCAATAACTCAAAAAATAAGAACTGCAGAGTACCGGTCCTTGTGCACTGCACTTCGGGTTATTGAAAGAAGCATGCATACCAAGTTTGAAGTCAATCAGTCTTATAGTGACTGAGTTATGCTCCGGACAAGCTTTAGGGGACGCCGACAACGACGCCGACAACGACACAGACGCCGCCAACACCGCCGACAAAAGTAACCCCTATATGTCACCTTTTCAAGGCGACACAAAAACTGTTACGAAAATTTCCTACTATCTATTGATCATTAATTGTGTCAAAATTTAACTAAATCGGCAAACAGGAAGTGGATGAGCGCCAGACCTGAAATCAAATCGCACAGTATGGGACCACGTGATAATGCTGTATACAAAATATCAAAAGGCTGTGATAAGAATTTGCTGTGTAAACTGTTACCAAAATTTCCAACCATTAACCATTAATGTCAAAATTTTACTAAGTCGGCAAACAGGAAGTGGATGAGCGACTGACCTGAAATCAAATCCCACTGTATGGGACCATGTGTTAATGCTGTATACCAAATATCAAAAGGCTGTGATATATAGTTGCCAAGAAAACTGTTAAGAAAATTTCCTATTGTTGACCATATTAAATGTTGAAAATTTAACTTACTCGGCAAACAGGAAGTGGATGAGAGACAGACCTGAAATCGAATCCTACAGTATGGGACCATGTGTTGATGCTGTATACAAAATACCAAAAGGCTGTGATAAGGAGTTGCTGAGAAAACTGTTACGAAAATTTCTTACTATTGAACATTAATGTTGAAAATTTAACTAAATAGGGAAACAGGAAGTAGATGAGCGACAGACCTGAAATCGAATCCCACAGTATGGGACCATGTGTGGATGCTGTATACCAAATATCAAAAGGCTGTGATAAGTAGTTGCTGAGAAAACTGTTACGAAAATTTCCTACTATTGACCATTAATGTAGAAAATTTAACTAAGTCAGCAAACAGGAAGTAGATGAGTGACAGACCTGAAATCGAATCCCACAGTATGGGACCATGTGTTGATGCTGTATACCAAATATCAAAAGGCTGTGATAAGTAGTTGCTGAGAAAACTGTTACGAAAGTTTTTCCCCGCCCGCCGCCCGCCCGCCCGGACGCCCGCCCGCCGCCCAACATTCACCATACTATAACCCGGATTTGCACCAGTGCAACCCGGCCAAAAATGCTATAACATTTTCATTAAATTCTTATGTTTAACCTATTGACTCAGTAAAACTCAGGGATCATCCAGTGAAGTGACTACAATTAACTAAACATAGATATGTGGCTCTGTCTACAAGATTTGTGAAAATATGAAATAAGCTAATGATATACCTTTATCAGTAAGTATATGTATAACCCTGGTGACTAGTGTTTCTGCTCCTTTAGGACAGTTCTCCACAAACAACAACAACTCTGGAGAATCCATTCCCATACCCTTCACCTGGTACAAAAAAAGATGTATATAATTTTTACTTTCAGTGGAATGGTTAGACTCACTAAGTAAAATATGGTATTCAATAAAAGTTTTATCAAGATTAGAATTAGTATATATTATCTAATAACTTATCTTGTCTTCCCACAGTCAAATGTATTTTCTCCTACCTGATTCTTATATTGCATATTTATGTAGTCATGACCATGTGACATGTAAATCACTTTGCATGACAATATACTATGTACAAGAATAAAATAAAATGTATGTTCTGTCTGTCTGTTCTGTTATAATCATAAATAACTGATGAAGACTATCAAGCAAGATTACTCTTACTATCATGAATGTTACATCAATTTACTTATTTCTCAATTTTTGTGGATATGCCTAATACAAGTAGATCTACATAAAACTGAAAATTTAAATTTTAAGCAGGAAAACTTACAGGAGCTTCTAACATTCTTAATATTGTTCTTTTGATATCTGCATTTGTGGAAGTATAAACTGTTGCTAACCTGAAATGTTCACAATATTTCAAAGTATGTTATTAGAATAGTTGCTCTCTCTACAAATATGTTAATGTATGTCAATGTATGATGTACTTTCATATAACATGATTGAAATGATAAGAATTTGTAGAGGTATAAAATGCATGAAGAATGGAGAGAAATTCCTGATGCACTTCTTACTGAACTAATTACCTCAGATAATTAACACAAGATTCAATTAAATACAATTTTATGAGAAATGAAGTATTATCATAAACAATAATGAATAATTAACAAATAGGTTTATAGCTATATTATATAGATTAGCATCACTTGTTAGTTATGCTGACACTTAAACAAACATTTTGATCTTCTAGCTGCAGTATTTGTATGACATATATTTATTTGAGACATGCGGTTATTCATTGAGAACTAAGATAACTTACTCATGAATCAGTTTATGGTTACATGGAAGTAGACCTAGGTACAAGTATAAAGACATCTTTATGGCATCATCATTCCATGTCTCTGGGGCTTCTGTATGTAATAAATACAAATTACATCACATACTTTACCTAACTGCTTCTTAACTTGCAATTATCAAATAACTTTATAAGAATGCTGAGTATTTTGTAATGTATGAAAACAACTTATGAAATTATAAAATACCATGAATAAAGGTTAACAAAATATAGCATAAAGCTAGATTGCATGCTTTACCACAATGTGTAATTTTTAACTTACATTTTTTATTCACTTAGATAAAAGATTGAAAATGACACAAAATAAACATGAAAGAAGCGCTATAAAGATAATACCACTTATACACTAAACTAACCTTGCCTTCCCCTCAGTTTAGCATATAATTCTGGAGATGGTTTTGGTAACAATAAATATTTCAACATCTGAACAGCATAATACTGCAACAAAAAACAATCAATAAATCATATGAAACAGTTTATGACAATCTGTAACCAGCTATGAAGAGTTAACCTAAATAGATTTAACACTTAGTACAATAGCTTATTGAACAACACAACCATTTACAAGTCCAATGTAGCTTCTTACTCATTGCAAAATAAACTGTAATGAGCATTAAGTTGAAGAAATGGATGCTGAAGGGCTTTTATGATCAAGTCTAACTTGTTCTTTTATTCAATTAATTGTATTTGCATTTGGTTACTTTAAACATTAGTTTACAATCTATGTATGATAAAAGGTAAAATAGTTTACCTCAATAGCATGATGTGCCTGTTGTGTTTCATACAAATTCTTGGTATATGTTATGGCCTGATTTCGCAGCTGTAATAAACAAATATTTCAGTTATAAATGACTTATGGTCTATAGTTCTAAAGTCAACATCTGCAGGTATACTGTTATCTGATAAAAATTATCTTATCACTGGAATTGAGATTGGTAAAAATCATGAAAGAAATAAAATAATCTAGTACTTGATGTGGAATAGTTGTAACTACTGCTTTACCATTTCCTACAATTTTAACTGAGGATATTTATTTTACAAACTTCTTCAATAATCTATCAGATCTAATAAACTGAAATTCTTATGGGTTTCAAACTGACTTTAATGTGAAAAAACTTCACCACAAAATTTCAATCACAAATTTAACAATCTTTTGCATCCTAAAAAACTGTTTATCTTTCTCACAAGTATATGACCGATACTAACTAGTGTCTGACTGATATTACATAATATCAGCTCTTAACTCAACTAACCAGAAGAAGCAACTTCTGATCATTATCATTCATGAAAACAGAACATGTATTTTGTTACCTCTGTGTGATCACTAGATGTGAACTCCAGTAAAACATCCAGGAATCGTAACCTATGGGCTGGTCGTGTCATTATCAATTTTTTCAATGTTTCTAAACCTGATTCTACACGTGTCTGAGAAATAAATATATCACTTTCCTTTGTATGACGGTTTATTAAACAATAATATAAAGCAAAAATATTTCTAGTGAATCTTGATTTACATTTTTTTGAAAGGTCTCATTTTATTTAGCTTTATGATAATGTTGGCTTTATGTAGTTATTAATAAAACAGGAGGTTCACCTATTGCTAGATTGATACGACATTTATAATAGAAAAGATTAATAGGTTTCTCACTCAACTTCAAAAGAACCTACAATATAACAGTTAAACTTACATCATCAACACAAAATCTTCTAAGAATATATAGGGCATTATCTGTTACAGCTGGGGCTTCAAGTAAAACTCGGTGAAATAACCTGAAATCAATTCATATAAATATCAATTATTAATGGCAAAATTTAATACAACTGAAAAATATGTTAAATACAAAATCTGTTATCATTTTACTTATAATATGTAATATTTTATGCCTTCTTCAATTTTTTCTTTGACACATTTCTACATCATTATGATGTTTTCCAAAATGGTCAATAGTGCTTATTTAGAAAATGATTATAATTTTGAATTTATAAACTGAAAACAAAAATAAAGCCCATTTCATATATTATTTACAATAGAAGCTAATCACTCTTACCCTGCAAGTGTTCTTGATTTTTGTCAATTATTTAACAAACAAGAATGTCAATTACCTTATCATAAGCAGAGATGTTTTTATAAACTTTCAAAAATCTAATTCATCGTAGCTAAAACCTTACAATTATTTTCTCATGTCATTTTATATTTCTAACAATATCCTACTTAAAACATTCTATGAGAGATGATACTCAATATCAACTTATTTTACAGGGTTTATAACCCTTGCAGCCTTGTTGCTGTACAAACATTTAATATAATCTATTTTAAATGTTATAACTTACATCTCCTTCTGATCAACAACCTCTATAAGACTGTTTAATATTCTAGTGAGACATTCATCATAACTGGACATGTTATGTTTGTTACCCTCCACTGATGTTGACATAAAGTTCATACAGTTAGCATATTCCTGATATAACCATGCAAATGCTAGTTCTATTCTGTTACGTAAATCTGAGAAAATGTAGTTCTGTATAACTGAAAAATACAATTACAAAATGTTATCTATCAGTAAACATAACATATACAATTATACAATGTACTAATATCAATGTTTACTATGAAATATTACATTTAAAGCAGTTACTGTAATTGAATCGAGACAAATTTGGTGGCACAGGCAAAAGTATTATCATATCATCTTATTACAAGAATTAATTTAATCAATCAACCCTGCAATATTTCAGTTCTACCAAGTAATACAACCTCTAGCATTACTATTGGACTATGTAAGTTTACAGGTTTCTTTTTTGCAAGAGCATTACATTTGAGGGGAAAATAATGATAAGAAAAACAATCTTGAAGTTATTGTAACTTTAAACCATTTTTACTAAATATTTATATTAAGTTCTCACAAAAGGAACACTTGTTTATACTTACTGTCTTTAAACTCGCCTCCAAACTGGGTAACAAGACATGATAAAATTTTGGTGCGAGCATGCAATGCATTCCCCATTGTTGCTTTCTCTGAATATAATAAACAATCAATTAAATATAAATCTTTGGACACAAGACAACAAGACATAAGCTACACAAACAAAACCTTAAGTATTTACTGTCTTAATGTAAACAACAATAATATATATAACGTTTTCAATAGTATATTACTTTTCAGATTTATTTTAATTATGAAACTGTATATTATTATGTTTAATAAACACATACACTATCGGTAGATATAATGAGAAACTTACTTTCAGAAGCTAAAACTCTATCCAGTGCCATCAAAGATAACTCCTCGGACTCATTCTCTTCTAATGGTCTAGTCACAGCTGATAACTTAAAATGTTTTACAACACGCTTGGAAGGAAACTGTGAATCATAAAGATAAAATTATGAAATATAAAGATAAAATCATAAATAATGTAGAATAATGCAGCAGCTTCCAAAGAGAATTATGTTACATTTTATCACATAAATTGCTACAATAAGATATGTGCTTATTGTTTTTAATTTACAATGCATGTGTTAAACAAAAATAGCTGAAAAGTTCCAATTTTACAACATTTATCTCCCTTTGGCAGCCTCTGGATGTCATTATTCAATCTAATTTACAGAACATGAAAATAAGCAAACAGATAATAAATTATTTTATCTATGTAAAGAAAAACATTAAACCAGCTTCACTATCAAAACGTTTTTTTATTATCTTTAATAAAGATAAAATAATTGAGATTCATTATTATGTAATATGATATAATTTAATGGGAAAGATCCTAAATGGCAACCAAGAGATAGGGGGTGTTACATGTCATGTGAAAAGCGTCTTCACTTACCAAAGGTGGTGGTGGTAACATGGCTTTGTTAATAATATCTAGCTTAGATGTTGCACTTTGACCACCTAAAATTATAAAGACAAAATTCATACAAAAAATATTTTCTTAACATTACTTTGCTCCTGTTTTTTTCTTGCCTTTTAACATTGAAATGAAAAATTAAATATATAATGCACAAGACAGCAGGCTCCACTTTTCACTGTGCTGCAAAGTATAATAAAAGCATAGTAGTAAAAGGGCATAATTCTGCAATATCAAATGCATGCACTGGTATTTCATCACAAATACAACCTGATAGAGAACAAGAGGGCCAAGATGGCCCTAGATCGCTCACCTGACCCGTCAAACTCATCCGAACAATTACCTAGACAAGCGTTCTGACCAAGTTTCATGACAGGTGTGTCAAAAATGTGACCACTAGTGTTAACAAGGATTATCCATATTTGAGCAGTGTGACCTAGTTTTTGACCCCAGGTGACCCATATTCGAGCTTGACATTCTAGCAATTACCTAGACAAGCATCCTGACCAAGTTTGATGATAATTGAGTCAAAAATGTGACACTAGAGTGTTCACAAGGTTTTTCTATTTTTAGCTCCTGTGACCTAGTTTTCCATCCGAGATAAATCATGTTCAAACTTATCCAAGCATCGACTAGACAAGCATTCTGACAAAGTTTGATGATGATTGGGTCAAAAATGTGACCACTAGACTGTTCGCAAGGTTTTTCTATTTTTAGCTCCTGTGACCTAGTTTTCCACCCGAGATGACCCATGTTCGAACTCATCCAACCAATTGACTAAACAAGCATCCTGACAAGGTTTCTTAATAATTGGGTCAAAAATGTGACCACTAGAGTGTTCACAAGGTTTTTCTATTTATAGCTCCTGTGACCTAGTTTTTCATCGGAGATAAACCATGTGCAAACTCATCAAAGCAATTATCTAAACAAGCATCCTGACAAAGTTTGATCATGAATAGGTAAAAAATGTGACCACTAGAGTTTTTAAAAGGTTTTTCTATTTTTAGCTCCTGTGACCTAGTTTTTCATCAGAGATGACCCATATTCAAACTCATCCAAACAATTGACTAGACAAGCATCCACACTAAGTTTGATGATGATTGGGTAAAAAATGTGACCACTAGAGTGTTCACAAGGTTTTTCTATTTATAGCTCCTGTGACCTAGTTTTTCATCAGAGATGACCCATATTCGAACTCATCTGCACAATTATCTAAACAAGCATCCTGACAAAGTTTGATGATGATTGGGTCAAAAATGTGACCACTAGAGTGTTCACAAGGTTTTTTCTATTTTTAGCTTCTTTGACCTAGTTTTCCATCCGAAATGACCCAGTTTCAAACTCATCCGAGCAATTGACTTAACAAGCATCCTGACAAAGTTTGATGATGATTGAGTCATAAGTGTGACCACTAGTGTGTTCACAAGCAATTGTGGACGTACGACGGACATTCACCGATCCTAATAGCTCACCCTGAGCAAGCTCAGGTGAGCTAAAAAACTGTATGACACTTGAGTGTGATCCAGAATGACATTGCTGGCATTATGCCAAGTATGTTATTGTTGAATACACACAGTTTAAATTCAGCAAGACATATAACGAAAGAGTTATCAAAGGAGTATCTTGATCTATTACTTGTACTTTAATAGAATGGATGGATCCCTTTGACTGGGGAATCAGAAATTTTATAATATTTGAGCATGTTAGTGTTGCTCATAAAGTACTGGAATACAATTCAACAGTTTTGCAGTAGCTGAAATACCGGTCCTGTTGGATCATTGCACCTTCTGAGTCTCACAATAATGAAGGAAAACTAAGATTAAATAATGACTTACCAACAACGGTAGAAATGAGTTGTTTTGGGGACGTTCCCTGGAATGCTGGTGTCTCACTGCCATCAAATGGTGAGGTTTTCTTCTCAGCAGCCTGTGATGATTGATATAAACAAAGATAATGTCTGCTGAAACCCAGTTTTCAGTCATGATTCCTTAACAATATAGCCAATAATCTCTTATAGATGGTTTGGTTAGGTTTAAAGTCACACCAGTGCAATAAATGATTAACTCCTATTAAATCTAGATGAACTTATTCTGTTACTGCACTAAGGTGACTATATGGCAGCTTTCCAGATTAAATGATGTAGGAAGACGAGAGGTACTCCTCCACGCATTATTTTAGGCACAAACAGGCACTAGTATTCATTAAAAGCGTCAGATAGTCTCCTAACATTAAAGAATCCAAAGTTCCTGGATAATATTTGAACCGAAAGCCAGTTAATGTGAAGTCAAAGACCTAACCACTTGACCTTGGACACACCAGAACCTTTTTCACTAGATATATCCATTCTTGTAAACAAACATATGTTTTACCTTACAGTCCTTATATCTGTTTATCTCTTCAGATTAATAGGTATAATTTGAAGTTTTTACTTATGTACATTTTGTCATAAGAAGATACTTATGTTATGAAAATGTCTTTATGCTCTATCCAAAGAAACACGAGGCTAATCTTACAATCTAATCAAGACAAGGTCTGGAATAATAAGTTACCTCTCTTTGTACTTCTGCCACACCTTTTCCCATGCCAGCCATAGTGAGCTGTGTAGCTAGTAGCCTGGCCATGTGACTGACCTGACCATCTGTACCAGCAGCTGCTATAGGGGTATAGGTAGCCTGGAAGTGGGCAGGCATCGTGTCTGGTAACATTACCTATCAAAACACAACAAACTGAGTTTGACAACAAACAAAGTGGATCCCCTTATTACATAAAACTGTAGCATGAAATACATAAGAATTTCCATGTCAAACTTTAAAAAATAAAGAAATAGTAAAATAAAACAAAATAAAAAATAGTATCATAAAACAAAATAAGAAATAGTATCATAAAACAAAATAAGAAAGAGTATCATAAAACAAAATTTGTTTGTTTATTTGTTTCATTTTACGCCTTTGCCCAACAGTATTTCAGTCATATAGGAGAGTAGTTTCCTAACCATCGTTCCTGGAGAGTTACACCAGTACTAGACTACCTTCCTCCGCGCTAAACTACCAAAGCATCTCCCAGGGATTGAACCCACGCCAGAGAGGTAACTGGATTAGAAGTCATCGACTCTAACCCCTCGACCACGGAGGCGGTAAAAACAAAATAAGAAATAGTATCATAAAACAAAATAAAGAAATAGTGTCATAAAACAAACTCCTTTTTTAACATGTATTACTTTTTCATATTTCTGAAAAAGAACTTACAAGACTGAAATTAGCAGAATTTATACAATAAATACAGTAAACCATTTAAACATTTATTTTGTGCTCCAGTTCTCTTTTCTTCATTTGTTTTCGTAATATCTTGTCTAATTTACCCTTATCTTTCGTAAGCAAACAAACATTGATTAGGTTGTTTTCCAGGTCTACTGCTGAATGTTTCTGTGTACAGCACAAACCACATACATTCTGTGTACACTAATAACAATCTTTGATCAAATACATATAGAGAAAAAATAACTATGTATTATATCTCACCATGCTTATAAGGACTAGATCTGCCACGTTGTTAGCATTAAGTCTCGGAGCCAAATCATCTGCTGTTATATCTATAGCAGTCTGTCTCAAATTTACATTAGCTAGTTTCTGGTCAGTGGCACGATCAGTCCATGGTGTCATTCCTATATCATCATCATCATCATCATCCTGTCAGTAAACAAATTATCAATTGAAGAAATTTCCAACATTTTAAAACTTCTGAAACAATTGTTTCTATATTTCAATCTCACCGTTTCAAAACAATCATATTTCAATATAGGGCTTTACTAACAATATCAAAAAAGATATTCAATGCAAACTAATTTGTTTATCAAAGTAAATCATAAACATGATAACACTGTAATCTTACATTAGCTAAAGAATCAAGTCTTAAAACTGTCAATAATTTCAACTAAATTTAAGGAAGCTATAAGTTATCATAAAGGATGTTTAAAGATAAGTTACAATGAAAAGTTTACAATGGAAATATTAAAATATTCAGCTTTACTGACCCTTTCTATTCTTATTTTCTTCGTTGAAGATTCAGCTTCTTGTCTCTTCCTTTTCTTGGACTCATCTATTTTTGGCATAACTTTTAATACCTACATGAAACAAAACAGTTCACCATTAATCTTTATTGAATGAAAAACTATAAAAATTACACCAACTTTTTTCACAACACCTTAGATCAAAAACACAAGAACATCATTAAATACAATCATTAGAACACATTCATTGTCAAAAGTTTTATCTTCCTCATTATAAAGGGTTAACATCATCAACATAACTAATACTGTCATTATCTTCACCATTATAACACTTTTCTGTCTTCTTAATGTATTTCTAGAGGATAATATTTATTCATTAAGTGTTTTTTTAACCAATATTTTTATGATTATATATTTAGCATATCAAAATGTTTGTCACATCATAAAATACATCACACGATAATATCACTGACCTCAGATTGAGTGGCCCCAAGATCAGTAAGTAGTGTTGTTATATTAGGTAGATAATCTACAGCACACTTGTGTTTGAGCAGAGACAACATCTGCATCTTGAGATTCTTACGAACACTGCTTACTTGTGACTTAGCCAATGTTGGTGGAAGATTCACTGAAAATAAAGAATTTACCTTTTACTGTTTTATCTCAATATTTACAGACAATATAAAATTTGTTTGCATAAACACTTGCAGAACAAGAAAATGCATCAATGAACGAATTCATTTTCATAAAAAAAACATAATAAAATAAAGTATACAAAAACACATAAATAGCAGTCTTTTTTATGTAAAAAAGCAAGCTTATAATTAAGTAAACTTTTAAGGCACTATTTTACATTATCTTATTCAAAAAGGTAAGTATTCTTTTTGAAAATTCAAATAATAATTTTTGCAGCAGATAAACAATATATAGCTTTATTTGCTTTAATCTTGACCATGAAACTAAAGTCCTTCCACCTACAAATTTCATAGGCACCTTGATGAGCTCTACCAACAAGAACCACTTATAGGTCACAGGGTCAAATTTACAAATGTTACAAAGTTCAAGGCTTCACTGTGGCATGCCATTGATTGGAACATTGCTCCTGTTTGAGCATGTATTCATCCAAACATGGCACTTGTTTAGAAAAACATTATATTTTCATTTGTGTCAAAAATGTAAAGACTTGTATTACTCACCATGTAATGTTTCAAATGCCTGTACAACTCTACCAAAGAAAGCTGGTCTCTGTTTGGCAATATTACATAAACTGCTCATAACAGTCATCAAATTTATACTGTAAATTGTAAATATAAAACCAGTCAAATAAAACTTAAGGTATACCAAAGTAGATATTTTAAGCAGTTTACCATGAAATCAAGGATTTAATCAATGGTACAAGTCATTAAACTAACAATTTAAACACTCAGTGATGAAAAGAAAACTACCCTCTTCTTCCATATACTTGTAGTGATTTAACATCAACAGGAGTATGGTGTCAAGAGTAAATATAATTTGTAGTACTAACAATAATCCTTGAATAAATTAGTTTAAGCAAACACATAGTATTAAACAAATGTATTAATGCAGTATTCTCTGAAAATCTACAATGTATATTAATTAGTACAGTACAATACATATAAATTATACACAATTAAAACAAGAACTACCTAGAAATGTGTGGTGAAGCCTGGAACTGAAGTAGAGCATCAAACATTTTCTTTCCTTCCTCTTCTAGTTTATGAACTTTCAGATATTTACTTGATTCAGGTATACTATCTAAGGTTACATTTTCTCCGCGGATCTTTGGTACCTCGGAATCCTATAGCAAAATTATAAACATATACATCATTTCATAATATACAAATGGGGAATAAATCAATTTTTTGGTATTTATACAGGTAAAATTTCAACTAACTTTAGCAGACATTTTTTTTAACAGTATAAGTGGGTTTTTTCTGCGGGCTCCAAATTCTGCGATTTTTCCAAATTTTGGCATGTTTTTATTTCTGCGGACATTATTTCTGCGGCACATTCTTTGGACACATCAAAGTCTAAGTCACATTTCTCTACCTATTTTTTCGCACGTACACATTTGTTTAGCTTCGTCACCACAAAACAATAAAGTAATTACAAACAAATATACTGTTTGCTTTCAAACAAATATAATGCGCAACAATAGAAAGGTATGCAGGTTTTGATCATCGTGAAATGAAGTGTGAAAAATATAACCCAGTTGTATCTTTAATTCTATAATTAAAAAGTTGATAACAGTTGACCGTAAATCAGATGACAAAGTTAACGACGATTATTTAGCATTATAAGGGTTGAAATGGTTTGAAATAACTTTATTCTTAAATTAGCATCATTTACAATTGGTACGTCCTTACAAACACAGATTACATACTTAGCCTACAGCAATTTAATACAATTTGAAAACCCGCTTATCGTTATAATCCGTTAGTCGTTATTACTGTAGACGAAACAGGTCATAATGCAGGACACATAGCGTAGCAGGTGAGTGAAATATTCTGCGGTTTTTATTTCTGCGGGCAGAAAACGCAGAAATAAAGTCACCGCAGAAAAAACCACTTATAGGGTATTTGGTTTTTATATACAGAGAAAAATTCAACATAGTTTATCGGGCATTTTTATTTCTCAAACACCCTGTCTTTAAAAAAAAAGTTATTACATAAAATAAAGATTATGTTAAATAGATATTACAGACTGAAAGTAAACCATCATTCTACTCACTGAGGTTTTCCTAGATAATGTCAAAATGATCCCTTCAGAAAACTTCACCGCATGTGTTCTTATACTGTAATAAAATAACATTTATCATATTATGTTAATTCTTTATTGTAGAATCATTTGGATCAGAATACTACCTTTCAAAACTTATTAGTTTATTCTTATAATACATATAAAAACAAGACCGTGTTTGTTAAACACAAATGCCCCCGGCTCCGATTCTTGTCAGTAGCAATATTTCAAAAAAAGTTTACCCATTCACTCAGTTATGGACAGAAACATTGCCAAAAAATTGTAAACACAAGTTATATAGCTTGACAGAGTCATGGGATTTTGTAATTGTGAAATATATAAGTTGCCAAGTCATTGCTATGACTTGTGAAGTGATAAATATTCAACTTTATCAAATATATATAAATGTAAGAAATCTATACTTGGCACCCTTGACCTTGACCCACTGACACCTATAGAATATCATGCAAGTTATCTTCCTACCAAATATGAAATACACCTGTCAATAAATAAAGGCTGTATGGGCAAAAATGTTAAAATCTATTTTGAGCATTGATGACCTTGATCAAACTGACCCCTAACTCAATCCAAAGGAAGAATACCATGCAAGTTATCTTCCAACCAAATATGAAATAAATCTGTCAATAAATAAAGGCTGTATGGGCAAAAGTGTAAAAATCTATTTTTAGCACTTGTGACCTTGACCCAACTGACCCCTAACTCCATCCAAAGTAAGAATAACATGCAAGTTATCTTCCTACCAAATATGAAATATATCTGTCAATAAATAAAGGCTGTATGGGCAAAAGTGTAAAAATCTATTTTTAGCACTAGTGACCTTGACACACTGATCCCTAACTCAATCAAAAGGAAGAATACCATGCAAGTTATCTTCCTATCAAATATGAAATACACCTGTCAATAAATAAAGCCTGTATGGGCAAAAGTGTAAAAATCTATTTTTGCACAAGTGACATTGACCCACTGAACCCTACCCCAATCAAAAGGATGAATACCATGCAAGTTATCTTCCTACCAAATATGAAATATATCTGTCAATAAATAAAGGCTGTATGAGCAAAAGTGTAAAAATCTATTTTTAGCACTGGTGACCTTGACATCTGTCTGTAGAATATGGTTAATACACCTGTAAAAATGTCAGAATCTATTTTTAACATTGGTGACCTTGACATTGGTGACATTGACCTTAACCCAAATGACCCCTTACTATACCCAAAGAAGGAGGCCCCCTGTTGGCATGTTTGTATTAAACATGAAAGACATCAACCAAAAAATAAAGGCTGTATAAGCAAAAATGTTTAAATTTATTTTCTAAACTAGTGACCTTGACCCTAGAGACCACAAAAAATTAGAGAACCATTAAAGGTATCCACCTACCAAATATGCAAGATATCATTAAATAAATTAAGCAATTAAGAGAAATTTACGATAAATCCAACCTTCGGAATAGGTTAACCAGACAAGGCCCTATTTTCAAAGTGAAAAAAGGGAAATAACTGGGAAATATGGATGACACAGTTATATAACTTGGCAATATCATGTACTTTGTATTGATAAGTGTTGAAATTATGAAGCCATTAGTATAGATAGAACTTAAGATATTTCCAACTTGCCGTTTTAGGTTAACCATAATTCATTTTCTAAGTGCTGAAAAGGGCAATAACTTGGTAAATATGGAAGCCATAGTTATGTAACTTGACCAGATCATGTACTTTGTATTGATTAGTAAGTGTGTAAACTAAGAAGCCATTGGTACAGGTAGAACTTAAGAAAAATCCAACTTGCCATTCTAGGTTAACCTCGTACGGACAGATGGACAGACGGACGGACGGTTCAATTACTATATGCCCGGGGGCATAAAAAATTATTTAAAATGATAAACAGAACAGCATTTGTCAATTTACTAACCTGTGATTGTTTAGTTAGCACTATTGTTTTAGGCATTTTACCTTTTTTTATTTTCTCATATCCATATATACATGTACATCAAAGGTAACAAAAATATAATTTGAAGATGACTATACCATGAAAGCAAGCAAGTGCTTTTGTTTAAGTTAATTGATGACTATAGTTGATACTGCTTGATAGACAAAGTAACACCAGAAAATTAACTCTCCAAGCATCTAACTCTCATGTCATATAAAAAGATACTATTTAACCTTAACCTAAGGTTTTGAGAACTTTAAAATATAAATAACAGACGTCCACATCAGTATATTCTAATACAAAGTAAAGTGCTTATAAACTTATAGTAATATTTACCCATCATTTTCAGAATCCAGCATATCATATAGTGATTTCTTCATCATGGCCATGATATCCCACACCTGGGTCATCTCCGGGGTCGGATGTTTACTTTTTGCTAACCACTGTAAGCAATCAACATATAGCAAATATTAATAAATAATGTCACAGGGTGAGAAAAATGTGCAGCCTGACGGGGACTCGAAACCGTGATCCTCGAAAAAAACGTACTGCTGCTCTATCGACTGAACTATCCGACAGGTTACACATCTTCTCCCCTAAATAGTGAACAGTTCTGAACAGTGACAAAAACATATTGTATAGTTTAAAATACATTGAAGTCTTTGTTCAGAATATACAGATTTCACCACAAGATTGGAACTGGAATCATGAATAATATTTGAATGTCAAAAATGATATGTATCTTACAAGATACTGAGACAGTTAAAACTGTAAGGTATTGTGCAGAAATTATTTACAGTCATTCAAAGTGTATCAATAATATCATTTTGCTCATTAATGCTTGATCCTGGAGAAACCTTGCAGGTTATCTGATCAACTTTCAAATTTGTTTTCTGTTACACTGTAACTAACTAGTAATGATGCTATGACACTAGTAGGGCTGGAACCCATGATCCTGGGCTAGACATGCAGACACCTTTATACCACCAGGCCACTAGACAAAACAAGGATGACAGAATATAATAGACTTACCATGATTAGTGTTTTATAGATTCTGGACAGTGAGGTTGATAGTTTATTTATAGACTTACCATGATTAGTGTTTTATAGATACTGGACAGAGTGAGGATGACTCTCTTCTGTACATTGACATTTTCATCATTCAACAAATGTTGCAGACATGGCATTATTTTTGTTAATAGTTCTGGATCTTTCTTACTGTCAAAATAAATAATCTATACTATCAGACAAAACAACAAATTTACTTACATGTAGAGATAAATGTATTGCATACTATAGAGATTGCAAGCAATCTTCTACTACATGATGTTTTCAGACAAAAATAAATCTCTCATTAGGTGTGCAAATTGTTCAGCTTCATTAATATATGTATATAACTTTTGTACTACTGTGATAATCTAACTAGATATTAGAATTTAATAAAATAATGACACATTGTAGCTGGTCATGTTGAACAAAGTCACTTAATACACAATGTTCATTTGCACAAGTTAAGATTTTACTCCATTTAAGGTGAAATATAAAACTGCCCAATAAACAGAATACAGTATGTTTGTACTATATTCTAGATACAGCTCTAGATGAAATGCTTTAATTGCATAATAATGTAAGCTCTCAATACATTTCTCATAAATAGATTAGATTTTAAAGAAACAATTACATCATTCTTACATTAAAATATATAACTGAAGATACAAAATTTTACTGTCACATATTTAGTGTAAAGATTGGGACAGTCTTTGTGATGAAATTCACTTACCAAGCTTCTTCCATAAATCCTACTACATACTTCCTTACATCTACAGATCTATCACTTTGAAATGCTATCATTTCCTGCAATGACATACAAGATATTGAAGTAACTGTGCATTGAATGGCTTATGAATTAAGATAAAATTTATCAACAGTCAAATTATATTGATTCTATATTCTTATAGTTGATTATCTAAAGAGTTGTAACACAGAATGTCTCACATGAATATTGTATGTAAACAGAATTAATGTTTCGGAAAAATATTCTCCCTTTATAACTAGTGTTTTAGTTAAGCCCCTGGCAGGATTTGAACCTACAGAAGGGATGAGGCAAGTGGGACAAGTCAAGGTTCATGTATAGCAAAATAACAGATAAAAAACACTTACATCAAAGAAGTTGTCCAGCAGATTAGAATCTTTGTGAATAATCAACTCTTGTACCTGATATATAAAATGTTTTGTAAATCAAACATATAACTGTATACTCTTAACAATAGATCCATTTTCTAAATAAACTAGAACTGCCACTATCATGGCGTGAATACCCCCGCATACCACTTTGTCAGAATCAACAGTGGCCATTTAGAGCTCAAGGACAACCTCCCTGCCAAATCTGAGGTTACTAAGCCAGTGCATTGCTAAGTTATGTATTCTACATGCTTCAAATGTGAAAATGTCAAAATCAATACATTGCGGACAGGACATTCTTTAGCAATTGAGAAGAAAAGCTTTTTTTTGTCAAGGTCCCTGTGACCTTGACCTTTGACCCAGTGACCTCAAAATCAATAGGGGCCACCTTATAGTCAAGATCAACATCCATGCCAAATATGAAGATTGTGGGTCAAAGGAATCTTAAGTTAATGGGTGGACAAACTTTTTGAAGTCAAAGTCCCTATGACCTTTGATCCAGTGACCTCAAAATCAAAAGGGGTCATCTACTAATCATGATCAACATCCATGCCAAATATGAAGACTGTGGGTCAAAGGAATCTAAAGTTATTGGGCAGACAAACTTTTTGAAGTCAAAGTCCCTGTGACCTTGACCTTTGACCTGGTGACCTCAAAATCAATAGGGGTCATCTACTTAATCATGACTAGCCTCCATTCCAAATATGAAGACTGTGGGTCAAAGGAATCTTAAGTTATTGGGCAGACAAGCTTTTTGAAGTCAAGGCCCCTGTGACCTTGACCTTTGACTTGGTGACCTCAAAGTCAATATGGGTCATCTACTTATCATGACTAGCCTCCATGCCAAATATGAAGACTGTGGGTCAAAGGAATCTTAAGTTATTGGGCGGACAAGCTTTTTGAAGTCAAGGCCCCTGTGACCTTGACCTTTGACCTGGTGACCTCAAAGTCAATAGGGGTCATCTACTAATCATGACTAACCTCAATGCCAAATATGAAGACTATGGGTCAAAGGAATCTTAAGTTATTGGGCGGACAAGCTTTTTGAAGTCAAGGCCCCTGTGACCTTGACCTTTGACCTGGTGACCTCAAAATCAGTAGGGGTCATCTGCTAATCATGACTAACCTCCATGCCAAATATGACGACTGTAGGTCAAAGGAATCTTAAGTTATTGGGCGGACAAGCTTTTTGAAGTCAAGGCCCCTGTGACCTTGACCTTTGACCTAGTGACCTCAAAATCAATAGGGGTCATCTACTAATCATGACTAACCTCCATGCCAAATTTGAAGACTAAGGGTCAAAGGAATCTTAAGTTATTGGGCGGACAAGCTTTTTGAAGTCAAGGCCCCTGTGACCTTGACCTTTGACCTAGTGACCTCAAAATCAATAGGGGTCATCTACTAATCATGACTAACCGCCATGCCAAATTTGAAGACTAAGGGTCAAAGGAATCTTAAGTTATTGGGCGGACAAGCTTTTTGAAGTCAAGGCCCCTGTGACCTTGACCTTTGACCTAGTGACCTCAAAATCAATAGGGGTCATCTACTAATCATGACTAACCTCCATGCCAAATTTGAAGACTAAGGGTCAAAGGAATCTTAAGTTATTGGGCGGACAAGAAAAAACCGACGGACGGCCGGACAAGCTGATTCCAGTATACCCCCCTTACAACTTTGTTGTGCGGGGGTATAAATATGTCATTACATTTTCATTAATCATCTAAAAAATTTAAAACCTCAAAAACAATTATTTTGAGAGAAAAACTAGGTTTTAATATCTTTAATTATCAAATTATATGATGTTCTTTCTTTTTGAAACTGATCAACACTTTTACCTGCTTCAAATTGCCAACTTTTTGTGCATCTTTAGACATCAAAGATGCTTGATTCAATAAATCAACAACCTGAAACATAAAAATTCTTAGATTATTACATAATAGCAAATGTCATCTTATTTTTTTACAGTCGCCCCTAAATGTCATCTTAGAAAATCTGGCATTGACTTTTAAATGATGATATATTTGATTGTAACAAGTACTGATATAACATGCTACAAGAGTCTATATATAGCAACACCTTATGCTATGTTTTCAATACCTTCATCAGGCACAGATTGTCTACACTCAGTTTTGATCTTTATCATTGACAAGGTATTGAGAATACAACAGATAGACCAAGAGGACTTTAGTGGATCATAACTTGGAAACTGGAAGATCTCAATTTTGCAGACTGTCCCACATGCAACAACATAGGCAACCAAAGATGATGTGCCTTCAAGAGGTAACAAGACAAGCCGGGCTGAAGTTCAATATCAAGAATATTAATGTCTCCTTGTCAAATCCTCAAAGGTGCATCCATCTAACCAATGCTTTGAAGGTGTGGACTACTATCACATATTTCCACAGCATTGTGAGCAAGGCAGTGGGCAAAGAGCAAGACCTACAGGCCAGAATCATGCCTTGGTATTGCTTTGGTCACCCCAAACCCTGTATGGTACAATAAAACATTTGCCAATAAACTAAAGTCAGTCTGTAAAACAATTGTAAAACAGAGCAGAAACCTAGAAACATACCAAAGGTCTATGTGAAGTACTTCACAAAGAACAAGTCTTCATCAACTTCCTGAGGAAAAAAGTAAGTTCAAAGAAAAAATATCAACCAGCACTTATGGCAAAATCAGGTCAGCTACCCATCACTGACTTCATTTTGCACATTAAGCTGGTGTTATTAAGTTGGTGTGGATTAAGCTCATAATGCACATTAAGTTGGTGTCTGCCCTGGCAACATCCAAAAATAACTTGCAAGGATCCGAGTGAAATCCACAAGGCACCAGAAAAAGAGGCTGACCTACCATGATATGGAGAAGGTCCCTAGGCAAAAGCTGTAGGGCATCATGGGGCAAAGCGATGGTGATAGCCACAGACCATGCCCAATAGGGAGGATACCTCATCTTTATCCACTTGGCACATATCAGCCCCGCCTGATAAAATTAATACCAAAAAACAGTAGCATGTTATTCTCCATCTATTGAGTTACATGCCACTTGATTTCAAAAAATTCAAGTAAGTGTTCCTTCCAGCATATTTCAATACACACCTCACAGCGGAGTCTTATATATGTGACTTTGAATTAAATGCATGATTTACTACAGAATGACACATTTTATTATACTACATCCGGCTAAAATTAGAACATGTGTAAAACACAGTGTCTCCATCTAAAGGGGCACTGTTTTGCATTGGACAAAACACATTGGTGATATAACTGTTGCATTGTCATAACACCGATTGGCGTAGTGCTGTGTGGATGTAGTTCTGGGTTGCCGCTTTTTATATTTTAAAGGCATCAGACATGTAACATAAAAACACTATAAATATAATCAACATAAAAAACACTATACACGAATTGACAAGTTTCCGAACTAGCAGACGACAGGCTATTCTTATCAGTAGAGTTACAAGTAAATATAACTGATTGCATATCTCACTGTATACAACGTATGTAAAATGGTCTGACTTGTGTTAGGTCTAACCGGAAATTTAAATACCTTCAGTGTCAAACAATGTGTTGAAATATATACTGAGACATAGCTAAGAGCACAAGCTTTTCATTGGTGTAAAAAAATTTAAAATCGGACATTAAATCGCCCCAAACTAGCGGTTTAAAACGGCTAAATTTACATTGTTTTAGCATTAGAGATGTTGATTTTACTCAAAGATAAGGGAAACAACTTGTGTTTTTTCACCCGATATACCTCGGTTATTTACATAGTTCATATAGAGACTGTCAATGGGTGTAATATTGGTAAGCTTTCCCTCTGGCATTTACTTAAGCTAGGGGATCATAAAACAGATATTGGTACGGACTACGGACCTAATGGAATAGAATTTCTGCATTGTAACGCTTCCCATTTAATTTCACTTAAAATCACAACTGCCGGTTGTCAAGGTAGCATTTTATTTCACCATTTTACACTTGCTTAAAACCTCGCTTGTCACTACAAATAAACATTTCTCTATCTATCTATCTATCTATCTTCCATATATTCAGACCCCTGCTGGGGACCTAGACTTGACACGCGTCAACTGACAAGAATGTTAGTAAAAGAGCTGAAATAAAAGAATATAAAAGTAATGGAAATGAGTATATTGTTAAAAACAGGTTAAAAACAGAACAGGTATTTTAGGGAGACGTATGTTCAATCCGGCTTACAGCCAGACTGAACTCGGGGCCAGACAAGTTTATGATATCAGGTGGTAAAGCATTCCAGTGGACTATTGTTCTTGGGGAAAATGAATATTTATAGTAATCAGTTTTAGTTTGGACTTGTTGGAATGCATGGAGATGGGATTTTCTAGATGATCTTGTAAGAGGGATGATATACTTTGGGAAAGGGATAGCCTACTGGCCATGCAAGATGTTGTGAAACGTGACCAGGCATTGTCAATACGCCGAACGTCAAGGCGCCTCCATTGAAGGGAAGTCAACATGTCAGTGACACTTGACATACGGCCGAAGTCATGTTTGACCAACCTAGCAGCCCTTCTCTGGACGGACTCTATCGGGTCAATGAGAGTTCCTGTGTAGGGGGACCAGACTGTGGAGCTGTACTCAAGCTGGGGCCTGACAAGTGTCTTGTATGCGGTTGACTTTAACCTTTCTGAGTGAACTTTGATGTTTCGGCGTAGAAAACCAAGTGTTTGATTCGCCTTTGTTGTGATGTTGTTTATGTGTTTGTTCCATGTTAGATCATTTGATATTGTAATGCCAAGGTATTTTGCAGATGGAACTGTTTCTAATGTGGTGTTATGTAGAAGGTATTGTGTTGGAATGACTGTTTTTCGTTTTGTGATTTGGATAACCTGGCATTTTGATGGATTAAATTGCATGTCCCATTTTGTCTCCCATTGTTCAAGTTGGTGTAAGTCATGTAAATGATGTTGTAGTAAGCTAGAATGAAAAGCGACAGTCAGAGATAGATAGATGGCCGTGTCATCAGCAAACAGGCGGACTTTAGAGGATTGGACATATTCAGGAAGGTCATTGATGTATATAAGAAATAAGAGGACCAAGCCCTGGGGAACACCGGAGGAGACTGGTATGGAGCTGGATGTGGAGCCATTTACCACCACTGACTGTGACCTGTTATCAAGAAAACCTTTGATCCATTTAAGAGTTTGACCCCTAATACCGTAGAAATGCAGCTTATATAGAAATTTTTCATGGCTGACCATATCAAAGGCCTTAGAGAAGTCAAGAAGGATTAAGTCTACTTGGCTTCTCTGATTTACTGACTGTAGGATATCATCTATAAGCATTAATAATTGGGATTGACATGAACTTTTTTCTCGGAAACCATGCTGCAATTCATAGAACAAGTTTGATCTAGTAAAGTGCTTTGTTATACTGGAGGAGACAATGTGTTCCAGGGTTTTACACAAGATACAGGTAAGAGAGATAGTTGGCTGGGTCTGACTTGCTACCTTTTTTAGAGACAGGGGCGACATAATTTTGCCATTTTCCAGATGTCTGGTAGTGCTGGACTGCAGTGATTTCTGGAAAAGTTTGGACACTATAGGGGCTAATTCTTTACTGGTATTTTTGAGCACAATGGGTCTAACATTTGATCAGGTCCTGCAGCCTTACGGGGGTTGAGGTTTTTTAATAGCAAGAGTTACCTTCCCTTTGAAGTTTTATAAATTAGATCGTCTCCCTTTTATAAAAGCAAGGCACACAAATAAGAAATCAATTGAAAGTAAATGAAACAAAATTAAAAACTTAAATAGATATCACGTACTTTATCATAAACGGAACCAACAGAAGGTCCCGCATCAGGATCTCCCTCCTCCGTGAAAAACTGTGCAGCGGCAGACCGCCTCGTGTCCGCCATTATCTTAAATAACTGAATCAATCTATATTGAGGGCTATGTTATTTTGATATGGAAAGGCTATAATGTCATTGGATTTAAATAGTGGCAATGTAAAAAGGTTCTATTTTTATTATGGTTGGATATGCACATTTTAAACGAAAGCTAGTAAATGTGTTCATGTTCGATTATTCGCATTTCATTGATTCAAATTTGCGAATTCAAAAATAGAACTGATTATAAATTGTGTGATATAAAAATTAATAAAAGATGAAAATGTTTATATGACCTAATAATGCAAGTATTTAAACAAAATTGTAAATGCAAATATGCGGCTTCATAATGTTTCTCGAAACTCTTATCCATACTATTCATATTATCTCAATGCTAAATGACATCACATGCCGTACCTGATTAAAACTAGAAATGTGTCCGTATGACACAGGTACATCCACATTCCACTGTCTACTGACATACTGCAGCGGGGGACAGACAAAAGGAAATTCTACATGACTCCCCCTACCCCTAAATGGTTTGGGCATAAAAACAACATCGATTTTTTCTAATGTTGACATACCGAGTTTTGCACAACTACATGTGCTGACCAACAGTCCTGTAAACGTTCATGGCTTAAGGTCAAATACCTTTTGAGCGTCACACAATTTGAAAATTGTAAATTTATACTAATTCAAGGGCAATAACTCTTTCAAAACTAAAATAATCTACATGCAAAAACCCAAGGTGCACAGCTTCACATGCATTCCTGTAAAGTTTGTTGATTCTAGCAAAAGCATTTTTAGAGGTACACATGACACAACTTTTGAAACTTTTTTGTAACGGGGACTTACTCTTCAAATTCTGATTAAATATTCAAGAAACCTCCAGGTGCACAACTACAAATGCTGACCAAGATTTCTGTAAAGTTTCATGACTCTAGGTCAAATATTTTTGCGATATGTGCGACAAAAGTTAAAAATTGCAATTTTTTACTAAGTCAATGTCAATAACTCTGACAAAACCATGCAAAACCCCAGGTCTTTTACTACAAAAATAAGAGGTCAATATTGAACACCAGGGAACAAAGGTACACCAGATAACGAGAGAACGAGGTTCTCAATTATGAAATCATTTCTTGTTATGTTATACTGTTATTATACTAGTTTTTCCCTTTATATGAACTCGTACTTTATAAAGTTCGTAATTTCTTGTTTGATAAAATATTCATTAACGTGTCGTAATCGAAAGTATTAAAAATGCTTTGTCACAAATCTTTAATTTATTATTACTATGTTCTGTTCATTCTAAAGTTTCCACTTATATTTTCTGTTTGTATTATCTCTAAGGACATTGTATTATAATTATACGACAGTGATGTAAACCATTGGATAATTATATGAAATTCTTGTTTTGTGCCTAATTTGGTCTGTTTTGTGCCTTTGGTCAGATACTCGCGAATACGTTTTGACAGATTTTTAAAAATAAATTATAGTTGATTTATCAGGACAAAATTTTGCATGGACAAATCTGTTACGTTGATGTCCAACATCATTTTATTGACTTGGATAAAAACTTTGTTGACTTAAATTTAAATTTAGAGCTTCAACAATAAAATGCGAAATGAGAAATATTAGAAGTATTAGAAACGTTAGAAATATTTTTAACCAAATCAGACTAAAATTCGTTAAAAAGTTAATTAGATCTAGGTTATTGCTTTCTTTTTAGGTCAAGTTATCATTTTATCATATTATGTCGAGTTATCTGATTCTAAGATAAAGCTAATATGTTTAAACTACTTCTTTTTTAATACAACGAAAGTGATTTTTTTTAAAGAAATAATGTTTCATATTTGTATTAATAATGTCAAAACTAGTAAAGATTAAAGAAATATGTGTTGTTTTGGAGTATTTTAACTATTAATAATGTACTAGTACATGTAACTAAAAGAATGTCCGTATTATAAATTTTGTTCTATATTTGTTGTTTTTCATTTTTTTGGCTATGAGTACAGAGCGGGATATTCTTATGGATATATCACATATATATGAAGCTGAAATAGTACACTAACTCAACTTTGGACAAAGACCTTTATATTGATAAAGTTTGATATCAGACTATTAGTGACTACTCAAATTTTTTAATACGTGATAAAATTTCTCAGTTACTATTTCTGTTAGAGTCAGTGATCACGTTGTTCATTCGATTACAATTTGCACACAAAAGTTAGTTAACCACTTTCAAAGGGACTTGCGATAAATATACGGAAATATTACGGGTTTTGTGGATTTTATACATGTTTGTACCTAACAGTAAGGTGGAGTATTTATACTAGAAAGTTACTTCCGGGGTATTATTTTTTTTTTTTCAAAGAAAAATTAACTAAATTAATATCTTTAGCAAAAGGAAAAATGGAACAACGTTCAATTGCGTACTTTTCTTCCATTAACCCGCTCGCGAGAAAGATAATAAAAGATGAAGGAAATTTGAAAAGCGCTTTAAAGGGACGTTGGGATGAATTAAACTGGCAAGAACAAGAGGCATTGATTGATGATTTTCTGGTTGACAACTCTATTAGACAGCGATATGCTGACACAGAAAAAGTTCATTCATATCCCAAGTCTTTCCCTAAGCTCAAAGTTGAAACTGGAGAGAAGATTGTTGTTGACTTTGAAAATGATGTAAGTTATAAAGCGGTGTAAGTCTAACTTGACCCAAGACAACCAAGCCCAAAATTAGTCATTCCATCTCCAAGTGAATCAGATATATCTAACTTCCATTAATGTTAAACGGGAACAAAATGATTGCACGCCAGATTCGCAAGAAAATTAAAATTAGTTAATTGCTTGTGGATTTTTTCAGTGTTTGTTAATTTTGTAAAGTAATTGCCTTTTACTTAGTAATTTAAGAAATTTGCATTTTTCAACTTGAGTATTTGAATGAGAGTATGCGTAGTTATACATCTGTGGTTGGGAAAAATCAAGATGACAACATTGGAAAAATTGAATGTTGTTTTTAAAATTTTATGCCCCGGGTAGTCTCAATATTTCGACTGCAAGACGGACAACTTTACAGACTGATATTACACAGACGTCGGCCTTTAAAGGCGCTAACTAAGTAAGTATATAAAAATAATGTGATATAAAATATTTTTAGAGCTGTCATTGTAAATTATTTTTCAGTGCTGGACATGGCAAGATGAGCATTCATCTCCTTTTAATTGGCGGACAAAGGTAAGCTATACAGTGTCATCTCTTATGTACTTGCATTACATATATTAGTGCCTTTTTATAGATTGTATTTAGCTGCTCACAACTCAAGGTTCAGAACTGAGTCTTTTTAATGAAGGCTCATCTTGCAACAATAATCATCGGCAAAAGCATTTGAGAATCAGTGCATTATTTATCATGGCCATCATAGCCAAACACAACATGCTTTCTTGATAATAACCATAAATATAATTACATTATAAAAAACTGCAATATTTCGATATTGGAATTCTATTTATTTTTATGAAATAAAAGTCTTATTTTAATGTAAAATTTAATGATTTTAGAGTCAGCAAGATCTTACACTAGATGACCTAGAAGCAGATGCACTGTGTAGTAAACCAGCATCTAAAGGAAAGAAAGTTGAGACAAGCATTAACCAGCCATCTGAATCTATAGAAGAAAGAACAGATGAAAACAGGGAGTTTTCAGTACAAACAGGCACAAGTATATGGGAGTCACCTTTCCTACAAGGAATGAAGAAACCAGACTTCTTAAACAGGTCAATCATTATCATAGAATAAAGTTCTGTGAATCATTGTCAAATACAGTTGACTCTCAATAAGTCAAAATCGCTTTACTCAAAATTCCGCCTTAGTCAAATAATTTCTTAAGTCCCGTCAAATTTCCTTCTTTATTTTTGTATTTTAACTTCGCTTAGGTCAAATTTTGACTTACCGAGACTACTGTTTAGTCGAAAAGAAAATTTGGTCCCGTCAATTAAAGCCCAAAATATTTTCATCTCAATTAGTCGAAGTGTGAAAACAGCCGACTGATCAAAGGTCGGCGACATCAAGGTGAGATGTTGTCACTCGTGATTTACACGTTTCATAGTAATTTTTAATTGCCGGTCATCATGTATTATTAACACGTCGTAAAAGTGGCTTTAATCCGTTTCAGGACTTAATTGGTTTTAACAGTTAGATAACTAAATTTAAAATTTAATTACATTTCAAGAAAGTTGACTCGTGCCAGTCTGACGGGTGTTAGTCCAATAATAGCCTAGGTATTGATGTGTGTTATCAATGTAAATGACATTTGTATAATTAATGTTCCGTCATATTGCATACATTAAATGGTACTTCCGGTTCACGATAGTTGCTAATTTCGTTTTCGTCCGATGATCAATTAAATCAAATATAATTGTGTGTTTATGTTACTATTAATATACATGTATTAAATTTTGAATTATATATTTTTGTTCATTTATAATTTGTTGTTGTAAGTGATTTACCGTCATTTCAATGGTCAAATATTGCAGCATTGTCGCTAACAACAATAACAAACCTACTTCTTTACACATTCAATCAGGCACATGTATATACATGTACGAATGTCAACGTAATGGCGGTAGTTCCACATTACTCGAATTCCGTTTCTCTCGAAGTAAAATGCCCAGTCCCTTGGATTTTGAGTTACCGAGAGTCAACTGTATATCATTTTATTTTGTACATACATCCAGAGACATAGATAACAGATAGGCAACTTCCTTGCCAGTTAAAATATCACACGTGCCTGCTAAACTACAAACTTGTAGCAAGTAAAACTTATTAACCAGATATCAAAATCAGTAAAATAATACATTTTCTGAAAGCTTATGCATTTGTCTATGGCTGCAGGTAAAAATATTTACAGTTCCCATTTAAATAAATGATACATCACTTTTCTAAAGAGAACTACTTAATAATTTGTGTTACAAAACTATTTAATGACGAAAAAACAGGCTCAGTGGGTATGTTCTGCTATATTTTTCTAAGTGAAAGGCATGGAAAGTTACCAATATTTTAACATGCAGCAATTGATAAAAGATTTACCTTTCAAACGGTATATAATATTAAAGGATCAAATGTACATCAATTAATTTTTATTTGCTTCAAAATGCCTAATTTTTCACTTTTGATAGGCATGAGTGATATTTCAATGGAGTATATAGGAGCTGCTTATCTCTGTTATCTATGTCTCTGATACATCTATCTTTTTTAAGACCTGTCAGAAGGAATTATGACACCATTTTCACTCAGAAGAGTAACTTTTGTGTTGAATATCTTTGGAACTTATTAAAACATTATTTTTTAAAAGTTTGTTGTGAAGAAAGTATTTAGCTAATTTGAACTTTTCTTGAGGCAGCTTCCTTGAATTAAGTTCACTAGTACTGGTCTGTTATCATATGAGGAAACAATCTACTGTAAGTACCTAGTAGGCCTGGAAGCCATGAAGTAAGGACCAAGAGGCTGACATGTTAACCATTAGTCCTATACTTTTATATATGAAGGGTTAAATTTAAGTTCCATAATATCTTTGTAAATTAATTTTTTAATATAACACCATTTCAGATCAAGAAGCACAAGTCCTACAAAGTCAGCAACATCAAGAGAATCATTGATGACAAGTAGATCTAAGACACCAGAGGAAGTTAACTATGCTTTTACTGGAAGTGTTGATGATTTATCCAGCTCTCCAAGTATTGTAGGAGACAGATGTTCCTCTGTCTCCAGCGGGGAGATACTAGCAACATCACCCTCACATGAATCTGTAAATCCTGTCAAACCATCAAGAAGGAAGAGATCAGTAAGTAAATCACCTTCCAAAAGCCTCCTGTCATCATCTAAAAAATCAGATTCTGAAACTGGATCACAGTCTCTTGTTCAGTACAAAGATGATGATGAAATGGCTTTTGACAATCCAGTTATAGGAACAAATTGGTCATCATTCGTAAATGGTCAAGAGGAGGAGGAGTTAAGTAGTGCCACACCATCTCCATACAAGAGTTTGATTAAAGAACCAGACCCAATTGCAATGGATAGAGGTGAAAATGTAGAGCAGTCCAATTTATTATCTGGTTCTCAGAATGAGTTCCAGGACGAGTACCTATATGTTGAAAAATCTATTGATGAAGATCAGTTTACAGGTCAAATTGATGAATTGGATGCATCAAATCTGTCCAAAACCGGTTTCGACTTTCTTGATAACTGGTGAGAGCAGAGAAAATTAATATTTTATGTTAGTTGGAGGCCAGTAAATGGGTGAAGGAATCTCATCTATTAAAGGAAATATTTAAGAAAGATTTTAATGAAGTAAGCACCTGTATAGTGTGGTTTTATATATCTTTGTAATACACTGTTTTTTGTGGAAATTTGATATATTTATGATTTAAAAACTGGTGGCAATAAAATATATTTAATATTATAGCAATATATTCTGGGTATTTACTAGTACCCTTTCAGTATATAGCAAACATGTTTTGAATGTACATTAATGTGCAATATATGTTAGTATAAATATTATATGATACAGCAGAATTTATCAATTTTATAGTAGTGAGAAAGTATTATTACATCGGTATATTTAACTATTTATCTGTAAAATGAAATGCATATTTGGCTCTCTTAATTTATCTAAGCATTTGTGCAGCACTATTGTGGATGTATTTTATCATTTTATCAGAATTTTTATAGTTGAGCCTTGTTGAAGATTAAGTTTATAGATTCAATTAAAACCAACCTGTATTGAACAATAAGCGTGAAGCTCTATGCTAAAGGAAACAATGGCTTGCCCTTGACAGGATTTGCACCCACGATGCCAGCAGTCCTTATGTTACTAGTCTGAAATATTAACTTCTAAGTCATGCCACCTTTTTATAAGATTCAAAGATTAAAGGATTTTCCATTATTTCTGTTATCAGTATGTAACGATTTTAGTGTTAATGTAAATTTGTAATTAGTTTGAATTTTCATTCAATCTTTGCTTTTCACGTGCTTAACTTAATAGGAAACACATAAGGTGGTCATAAATTAAACTTTTATCATCTTTATAAAAACAAAATATAAGTTAAAATATGTGAAAAAAATTCCTGATGTGTAATAATTAGTTTTTTTTTGCAGGTCTACCAATAAGGGAAAAAATACTATATCTGTTTTTAATTATATTTAATGATGATTTCATTGTTTTCATAGAATGAAATTGCATGTACATCTATTTGGTTGTCTTTTTTACAAATTTAAAGTGTTTTAGATTATTTATGGATATAAATATATGTTTGCTTGTGATTATTTTACATTTTTCTATATTTTTTGTATAAATATATAAACAAAATAAAGCCTAATTATTCATGTGGAACTGCTTTTTTCCATAGCATCTGCATTTTCGTGATATGTTTGAGTCTCACTCGTTTATTGATTCATTTATACCTCTCTCTGAAAGAGAATTAAAACAGAACAGTTGCTGTTGTACAGCAATATATAGACAGAATGACATTGAAATAATTTTCTGTTAAATCAAAAAATTAATTGCTAGTTAATCATTTACTTATAAACGAAATCTCTAGATATGTAATGTAAAGGTATAATTTCTGATGACAAAAATAATAATTCATCAAGTGATCCAGTTTTTCTCGTCCTAATTGTTTTGACTTAGAATAGGGTTCTTCAAATAGAATTTGAAAGACTTTGCTTAGAAATACAAGAAGCTAAGTAGTTATCATTTGGACAGTCTATTTCTTGGATTTTCAAAAGACAAATCAACTAAGAAGTCATTTCTATCTGATTGCTCTAATAAAAAATTAAAGTCATTGTTTATTGACATAGTGTCATGAATCTGACATAAAGAAATTATTTCATGATAATACTTTGGAGTCTGTTATATTGACATAGTGTTTCAGGACATAAAGAAATTACTTCATGCATTGTCTGTTATACTAGCTATGTTTTACCATAGAAATAATACATGTATAATTTTGTATATAGGTTAGATTACAATTATCTTCATATTATGTATGAAATGTTGTGAAATATAATAAAAACGTAATGTTGTGGGGAGATAGTATTGCCAATATGTGTTTAAAATGTTTGAATATCAGAATAACCAGTGTCTATATGGTGAATTGTAT
Source organism: Ruditapes philippinarum (assembly GCF_026571515.1). Taxonomy (NCBI): domain Eukaryota; kingdom Metazoa; phylum Mollusca; class Bivalvia; order Venerida; family Veneridae; genus Ruditapes; species Ruditapes philippinarum. Next base: position 4,107 of record NW_026862688.1, on the reverse strand, counting down.
GTGTTCAAAACAGTATTTTCATTTATATTATTTTTGTAACAGTTATATATACATTTGTACCTCAAGCATGTTCAATTTTATTACAAAAATACATTTCTTTGTAGAAAATGATCAGACTATAATAGTGCAAGATTTTTTTATATTTTACACAATTTTAGTTTTTTGGCAACTGCTGTATTTATATGTTGAACATCACCATTGTTTACATTACTGATCTGTGAAGAATTTATATATTAAAGATAAATCTTTCTTTTTCAATGAAATAAAACATAACTAAATATAACTATTTTGTGACGTTTTTCTTTGCTTCCCAAATACTTGTAGATCAGAAGAGCCAGGTAGGACACTGGTATGGTAAATAGGGAGGAGGGTATATAGGAGCAAGCTTGTTGGTTGATCAGTCCACTTCATGGTTTCTGGGTGATTACTTTTGAATGAGGCAATGGATTTTAATAGTTGTTTGGAATGCAGAATACAGATCAAGTTTGATTTTGGATATTCAGATCACTGAATTCTTTACATAGATATGCCACTTTTTCATCTTCAGATTTGCAATAATATAAATGTTTCCAGATGATAACTGGTTAAGGAGTCAATGGGATGAAATTATTTTTGGTACACATGCGTAACATCAAATACAGGTCAAACTTGGGTTCACACAACTTAATATCAGTTTTGCAAAAAAAAAGAAGAAAAAAAAGGTTTTCAGATGATAATTCTTCAAGGAGTTAATATATTGAAATTATTTTTGGTACAAATACTGTAAAATACAGCTAGAGATCAAATACAGGTTCAGACCACTAAATATTTACACAGTTATGGCCTTTTTCAACTTCAATTTGCAAAAACTGATATACGCATGATAATTGTTTACGGCCACTTGTTTGAAATTATTTTGGTACACAGAATGACGAAACAGCATAAAGTAAGGTTGAGTTTTAATTTTGATTCAGACCACTTTATATTTACATAGTTATTTTTATTCGCTCTTTTGCAAAGAAGGATTTTAACATGATAACTTTAAGAAGTCAAAGGATTGTTATATATTTTGTACACAAATGCAACATCATTTAATACAGGCGATTTCAGATTTGGCTACAGACCACTAAATGTTTAAATAGTTCCGGTTTCTTTTCAATTACCAATTTCAAGCTTGTTTTGTTGACTGATATAATTATCTGTACAATGTTGTCTTCCTTTTCACTAGAGATAATTTCTTTTTGCCACATAAGTAATTTACATTTCCGTTAAGGGCATCTGTGGGTGGTATGAATCTCATTTAGCGAAACATATCAAGTTACATATTTTCAAGTGCAAGTATGAGCTAGAAGCACAGTTGTTAAGGTCTATGACTTGAATTACACCATCGACTTTGGATTGATTTATGTGTGAAAGATTATCCAGCCAGCTTACGGGAAGTTGATGGTTTTACACAGGTGCCTGCTTGTGCCTGAAATAATACCCAGAAAACCACCAAAGGTCTTAATCACCAAAGCAGAAAATAACTGTATGACTTTAAATCAACAGTTTGGTTAGATTTTTAGCTCACCTGTCACAAAGTGACAGGGTGAGCTTTTGTGATCGCTTTTCGTCCAGCGTCCGTCCGTCCGTAAACTTTTGCTTTAAATGACATCTTCTCATAAACCACTGAGCCAATTTCATCCAAACTTCACAGGAATGTTCCTTTGGTGGTCACCTTTAAAAATTGTTCAAAGAATTTAATTCCATGCAGAACAATGGTTGCCATGGCAACCAAAAGTAAAATCTTTAAATATCTTCTTTTAAACAACCCTAAGAGCTAGAGCTTGGATATTTGGCATGAAACATCTTCTAGTGAGTGTCTACCAAATTTGTTCAAATAAAAGCCCTGGGGTCAAAATTGGCCCCGCCCCAGGGGGTCATTGATTTTCCCTATATGCATATAGTAAAAACTTAAAAAATCTTCTTTTAAAGAACCCAAAGAGCTAGAGCTAAGATATTTGGCATGAAACATCTTCTAGTGAGTGTCTACCAAGTTTGTTCAAATAAAAGCCCTGGGGTCAAAATTGGCCCAGCCCCAGGGGGTCATAGATTTTCCCTATATGCATATAGTAAAAACTTAAAAATCTTCTTTTAAAGAACCCAAAGAGCTAGAGCTAAGATATTTGGCATGAAACATCTTCTTGCGAGTGTCTACCAAGTTTGTTCAAATAAAAGCCCTGGGGTCAAAATTGGCCCCGCCCCAGGGGTCATTGATTTTCCTTTTATGTGTATGGCAAAAACTTAAAAATCTTCTTTGAAAAAACCCATATAGCTAGAGTTTAGATATTAAGCATGAAACACCTTCTAATCAGTGTCTACAAAGTTTGTTCAAATAAAAGCCCCGGGGTCAAAATTGGCCCTGCCCCGGGGGTCATTGATTTTCCTTTTTAGTGTATAGCAAAAACTTAAAAATCTTCTTTGAAAAAACCCAAAATAGCTAGAGTTTAGATATTTAGCATGAAACATCTTTTAGGAAATATCTACAAAGTTTGTTCAAATAAAAGCCCAGAGGTCAAAACTGGCCCTGCCCCAGGGGTGTCATTGTTTTTAACTATATGTGTATAGTAAAAACTTAAAAAATCTTCTTTGAAAAAACCCAAAATAGCTAGAGTTTAGATATTTAGCATGAAACATCTTTAAGTAAATATCTACAAAGTTTGTTCAAATAAAAGCCTGGGGGTCAAAACTGGCCCTGCCCCAGGGGTGTCATTGTTTTTAACTATATGTGTATAGTAAAAACTTAAAAAATCTTCTTTTAAAAAACCCAATGAGCTAGAACTTAGATGTTTAGCATGAAACATCTTCTTATGGGTGTCTACCTTTCTTTGAAAAACCCAAAATAGCTAGAGTTTAGATATTTAGCATTAAACATCTTTTAGGAATTATCTACAAAGTTTGTTCAAATAAAAGCCCAGAGGTCAAAACTGGCCCTGCCCCAGGGGTGTCATTGTTTTTAACTATATGTGTATAGTAAAAACTTAAAAATCTTCTTTTAAAAAACCCAATGAGCTAGAACTTAGATGTTTAGCATGAAACATCTTCTTATGGGTGTCTACCAAGTCTGTTCAATAAACAAATAAAAGCCCTTGGGTAAAAATTGGCCCGGGGGGGGGGGGGGGCGCTATATACAGGTGAGCTACCTCAGGGCCATCATGGCTATACCTAAGGTAAAAACACAAACAAATAATCTTAAGATGACCATATCTTGTACATTATTTGTATTCAATGAGAACACATAATGTGGTTACCATATTTTATTAATATTTTTTATACAAGTATTACAAAAATCAAAAATTAAAAATATACAAAAATTTCTTGTAAATATTTCTATAATGATATGTATATATTTATGAATGAAGTGACTTCAGAAGTCTGATTATATGCTCTAAACAAGCTGATTAAACCTATCTGCACCATAGCCATGCCTACTTAACTTTACTCTTGACTGGGTCCTATATAACCCTATGGCTCATCATAAACTAACACACTAGGTAAATATACAAGGTTAGTATCGAGATAAACCACTACACAGTATCCAGTACCGCATAATGTGAAAAACAAATGAGCCGCATCATGACAAAACCAACATAGTGCGTTTGCGACCGGCATGGATCCAGACCAGCCTGTGAATCCGCACAGTCTGATTAGGATCCATGCTGTTCGCTATCAGTTTCTCTACTTGTAATAGGGTTGGTAAGTGAACAGCATGGACCCTGATCAGACTGCACGGATGCGCAGGCTGGTCTGGATCCATGCTGGTCGCAAACGCACTATGTTGGTTTTTTTGTGACGCGGCACAAATTTAAGTACAGTTCAGCATGTGTCCTGCACCAACAGTAGCATAGTAATATCTCCCTTTACTAAATTACAGCAGTCAAATAATTATGCAGTATTTCTAGCATCACATAATGTAAAACATAAAACAAAAATAAATGCATAACACACACTAGCACTGAACATACCCTACCTGAGGTATTACAATAAAATTTACAAGAAAAGCATTGATGCAAAGCATCAAAGGCGACGCCAAAAGAATTTGATCCAGGTTTGCACCTAAATACTTAACAAAAGATGTGTACTTTAACT